>NC_080672.1:170643566-170868296 GCF_030247195.1 Topomyia yanbarensis
TCTTCCTTCTTCCTTCTTCCTTCTTCCTTCTTCTTCTTCCTTCTTCTCTTCTTCCTTCTTCCTTCTCCTTCTCTCTTCTTCCTTCTTTCCTTCTTCCTTCTTCCTTCTTCCTTCTTCCTTCTTCCTTCTTCCTTCTACCTTCTTCCTTCTTCCTTCTTCCTTCTTCCTTCTTCTCCTTCTTCCTTCTTCCTTCTTCTTCTTCCTTCTTCCGTCTTCCTTCTTCTTCTTCCTTCTTCCTTCTTCCTTCTTCCTTCTTCCTTCTTCCTTCTTCCTTCTTCCTTCTTCCTTCTTCTTCTTCTTCTTCCTTCTTCCTTCTTCCTTCTTCCTTCTTCCTTCTTCCTTCTTCTCTCTTCTTCCTTCTTCCTTCTTCCTTCTTCCTTCTTCCTTCTTCCTTCTTCCTTCTTCTCTTCTTCTTCCTTCTTCTCCTTCTTCCTTCTCCTTCTTCCTCTTCCTTCTTCCTTCTTCCTTCTTCCTTCTTCTTCTTCCTTCTTCCTTCTTCCTTCTTCCTTCTTCCTTCTTCCTTCTTCCTTCTTCCTTCTTCCTTCTTCCTTCTTACCTTCTTCCTTCTTCCTTCTTCCTTCTTCCTTCTTCCTTCTTCCTTCTTCCTTCTTCTCCTTCTTCCTTCTTCCTTCTTCCTTCTTCCTTCTTCCTTCTTCCTTCTTCCTTCTTCCTTCTCTTCCTTCTTCCTTCTTCCTTCTTCCTTCTTCCTTCTTCCTTCTTCCTTCTTCCTTCTTCCTTCTTCCTTCTTCCTTCTTCCTTCTTCCTTCCTTCTTCCTTCTTCCTTCTTCCTTCTTCTTCCTTCTTCTTCTTCCTTCTTCCTTCTTCCTTCTTCTCCTTCTTCCTTCTTCCTTCTTCCTTCTTCCTTCTTCCTTCTTCCTTCTTCCTTCTTCCTTCTTCCTTCTTCTTCTTCCTTCTTCCTTCTTCCTTCTTCCTTCTTCTCTTCCTTCTTCCTCTCTTCCTTCTCTTCCTTTCTTCTTCTTTCTTCCTTCTTCCTTTTTTCCTATTCCATCTCTTTGTAGATAGACCAATGTTTCATGTTTTTAAAAGTTTAAATGAGCAGTTTCCTATCAAAACGAATGCTATTCATCCCACTGACAGTTAAATTCATTTCAACTTCTTTTACACAATGAACATAGAACAACGAGGGAGAAGATACGGAAACCGTTGCATGGGTGCTTACCTTCGGAAACAGTTCCGGAAGCTTACGCTTTTATCGCTCTTCCGGATTTCAATTGACGTAATCCTTTACGCCACGAATTAACGCTGCCTTGGAGCACAGCATCTTCTTCTGAGATACACGGTCGTGTGATTTAGGGCCTCCGCGTATGGTTCCTATTCGACCGCAAACGATTCTGTAAGAGAAAAGAATCCGTGAAAGGAAGGATGAATCATTTGAAAAATGATTTATGGTGATTTATTCTGCAAGCCGGGCTCATTCTATGAACGAAAAGGGATTGCCGACCGCACAACTTCTGATCCTTTTCTTCGATAAAGATACCCTTTGCAACCCCACTCTGGTTGGTGCTGGTGATGTAAAAAGGCAAGCGAGTGAGAAATGGATTTCAACTTTTTCACTTTGTGGACCTGTGAAATTGCTCTCTTGGATCAGGTATATTTGGGCAATTTACGATGATCGTACACGGTAATGGGGAATGCTTTATCATATAAGAATGCTACAGTTTGGGGGTTGAACCTTTTAGCACGTCCAATACTCCATGGACCGAGCTGTCGCCTTGTTTTACAACTGACAATCGTTTGATTCTTTGGCACCCGGGAACAGGAATTTTTTGTCTACCGAAGCGTTAATTTTTCTTACATCATTTTCTTTAAGATGTTTGTCATATTAATTTGTATAGGAGAGGCAAATTTTGGTCCGAGAAATTTACTTATAATGTATTATTGCTATTTGACGAGTTTCGACTAAGAAGTCAATAAAAAACGGTTAACCGATGTATATCTTCAATGTGTTTAGCTGGACACGGGTTATATTATGCTCAGCTATTCATTCTTCAGCAATTCCAATTTCTGTAAAAGACTAACATTTTATCGGGTAGAATTGAGCAATTCAAATTTGTAGGCTATGATCCTAGTAATAAGTAATGTACATATTTATCATACAAATCGAAAGGGCTCGGGAAATCATTCCTTTGCGTTCGCATTTCTATTGCTACAAGCTTCTCGGCAACAAATCATCCTCACTTTCGCATGATTCGGAAATCCAGATATCGCGATGGATACCGAGTCTCATTCATTTCGATTCATATGCGCCATCATAAGGAAAAGTATGATCCTTTCGCCAGAGTAGAGCTGGTTTACGGAAACCGCAGCGTTGCTGCACAGAGGGTGGTGCAAATATTGAACAAATTGATACTCAATCAAGCGCAAACTTCATCAACACTTCTATCTCGGCGAGTCGCGCGTCTTTGTGCACCGTGGTGTGGCATACGTGAAAATTTCGAATCGAACGTCCCACACGTGGAATCAGATGACGAAGGCACTGCATTGAATCATGATCACAACTTTCACGCTCCTGTCTGACTGACGTAGAGGTGATGGCATCGCTATGACAAGCAAAGTGTAAAGTATAGAAAGCACGCATCCCTGCTGCAAAATCGAGCATAAATCAACACCATTGCTTGCCTGCTTTTTTGTGGCGATGTCCCCTTTTTATTTGTAGTAGTCTTCCGTTGCTTTTCATATTTCCGGCGATGGTTTGCAGTTCATGTGAAGATACGGATGAAATGTGCTGGGAAAATAATAAATCAAACAAGATATCGCTATCATCTGGCAGAGGACGAATATGCGAAGATCTGTGGAGAAAACAGGCGTACAAGCACGTAACAGCACATGAAACACACGAGTGGATGAAGGTACACATTTGCACAGTCCCTCGGGCAAAAACTGGGCTAAAAGATATACAGTTTGTTTCGAGATATAAACTGGAAGCGCGAAACAATACAGACGAAAACGAAATCAGTACACTGCTATCGCGGCAGGCGCCATCACTGTGATTTTTTGCGACATATGTAAGAATATGTTTAAGGGGTTACGTTTCAATGTTCAGTCACTTGTAGTAATGGTGATGAAATTCAAAATTTATGCAAATCTGCGAACGAAAACCGCTGTGTTGGTCCTCTTAAAGTTGTAGCCGGTAATTTCAGATCACCATTTATTTTGCAATTCGTTTCGTGCAGAATATACGCTATAGAGAAGTGTAATATTTTAAGAAAAATGCAGCAGAATGTTCACATAATTAAATGCATATAGCTGACTATGTTGGTATCATGTCGAAAAAATCGAATTGACTAAATGCCCGTGTGATGTATTCTGCGGTTGCATTAATTGACCGCTTGGGTGCTCTCAATTTACGTGATTTATTTTGTGTGCTGGTTTGTAGAGAAAAGACCAGATGGCTCGACAAAACATTTTTTTGTTTGTTGGATTCGTAACTCCTCACTGACAGGTATGAAACATATTCTCTTAAAGTAACCTAAAACAGTATATCTTTTGCTGCCATTTAGCAAGATGATCAAGAGCTTGTCTAGACTCTTAAACTTGCATTCAAAATGAGCGGAGAGAAACTGATGTAAATTCTATTCAAAATTGGCTTCCGCTTTACTTCGGTTATTGTATCTAAATTGTCGATTGTTTAGAGAACGTTCAAAATTGAAATATTTAATAAAATATTTTCACTCTACGCCGTATGGTGAGCTTCTGGTGTCCTCTGGAGTTCCAAATTTGCGTCTCGTGGTGCTTACTTTGGCTTTCCTTTTCGATTAACTATTCGAACAATAATTTATTGTGTACTTTGGAAAGTCGGGTATTTTGTTAAACAAAATTTCAATAAAGCGTTATATATTTCGTATTCTACTCGTTAGTAACTGATACCAATTTGGGGCCAGTTAGACGATAAACCCAAACTGGTGCCAATTCGACGCCAGTTAGACACTAAATTCAATAGTTCACACAACATATGTGAACGCATAAAGCAACACGCTGGTGTCAATTTGGATTTAGCATCTAACTGGTCCTAAGTTGTTTTTTATAATGTTTATTTGACACGAAATCAACGAGTTTGCAAAATGAGCCGTGGATCTTTTATTTTTTTAATTTAATACTAAATAGAAAATCAAACACTAAAATTATTACTAAGTTTTAACTGCCGAAAGGTTCTACTGTAACGATTTTGTTGGCTATTTTCGGCAAATTTAAGACTAAGAGAAACAAAAGCAATGATATTGAAAGACGGATAGGTATTCTAGAGTGAATCAGTTATAAACTTAGAACGGAAGACTGGAACTTGGCAGACTCATATGGACATGATCGAAAAGAAATGTGAAGAATCTTTGGGTTTCTACTGGTAGAAGTTGGGCGCTCCACTCAAGTCTACCGCATGGTCGTTGATAGAACATAACTCATCATAGGGTTACCAAATAGGCTAAGAGCAAAATAAGGACACATTGAATGTCGACCGCCCCAAACTACCCTCCCCCTTTCAGTATCAGTAGATTTTACCCTAACCAAAATGAATGAACAATCCAAAATTTTGAAAAACAATCCATTTATTATCGACTTTTTTTTTTTTTTTTTGGTTCAGTGTATTTTCACCGATTAGTTGTGTTGATCGCTCCAGTTATTTTTTTAATATTTGACGTGATTTGTGCCGTTTAATCGTCGTTTATCGTATCAGTCGATCTTAAATTTTGTTTGCGCCCTTGGTATTGTGAAGTTTTAAAGTGTTTTCTACAAATTTTGTTTTGTGTCGTGAAAAAGTCCAGTGAAAATCGAGATTGTTTACATCACCGGACCTGTGTGTAATTACCCACAAAAAATTCACGCGCTCATTTCGCCATCTGCACGCGAGTAGAGGAAAGTATTTCCCACCATAACTTGGCGCACAGTGAGACGAAAACGAAAAGTCGGATCTAGGGCGGGTAGAAAATCGGCATTATGACAAGTGCATGCGATCACTGCGCGAAAACCGTCAAATCGGACGATGACTTTATCGAGTGCATGGGATTTTGCAAAAATGTGGTGCATATGCAGTGCGGTAAACAACTCAACAAGCCGTTCTTGAAAAAACTTGCCGAAAATCCAAATTTATTTTGGATGTGCAATGAATGTGTCAAGTTGATGAAGTTTGCTCGCTTTCGCGACACCGTTTCCTCGCTTGGATGTGTTATCGCTGCTATCGCTGGGAAAACGGATGACGTCTGTGCTGAACTAAAGGCAGAGTTATCAAAAAATAACCAGCAAATTTCGCACCTCGCCAGAAAGGTTTCAACAGCCACTCCAGTCCGGCCAAATTCCGGTACATCTCGACCACCTCAGAAACGTCGTCGCGAGGATGGTCCTGATCCGAGCAGTATTCTTGTCGGCGGTCGAAAGCTAGTCGATAATAGCAACATTCTCACGGTTCCTCCTCCCACTCCGTTGCTCTGGATGTATCTTTCCCGCTTTCATCCCAGCGTTAGCAAGGAGACAGTCGAAAAAATGTCCAAAGAAGGGCTAAACTGCAACGAGGAAATAAAGGTCATTCCGCTTGTTAAAAAAGGCATAGACGTCAGTACTCTGAACTTCATATCTTTCAAAGTTGGAGTTCACCCAAAGTACCGTGAAGCAGCTCTTAACCCTGACACATGGCCGCAAGGCATATTGTTCAGGGAATTTGAGGATAGCCGTACCCAGAACATTTGGTGCCCACCGACTGATTTTCCTACGCCTTCGGAAGTCGCATGTATTCCGCTAAGTCAACCCGGCCCATCAACCCTACAGAGGACTCCGCAACGATTGGCAATGCCACTATACCAAGCTACACCGCCATTGTGAAGGAGTGTCGACGCTGATCGCATACTGGGACGCAATGCAGTTGGTACAATGGAAGCCCTCGATCCCCCCGCTACAGTCGAGCCCTTGCAGCCAGCGTTCAGCAGTCGTCCCGGTCCTGTATGTGTGGGTGGAGAAGGGGTCTTCCAAGCCGCCTTTCTCGGCAAGTATTATACAAATTGTAACGATACAACGGTTAAACCGATTCACGCTTCTAGTTCATCGTCCAACACTCGCCGTAAGCTACTACCGTCCCGTTCCTGCTCTCCGCATCGCTCCATCGGGGTTCAACGCATACTGGGACGCACCGCAGTTGGCACTATGGAAGCCCTCGAGCCCCCCGCCACAGTCGAGCAATTGCAGCCAGCGATCATCAGTCGTCCCGGCCCTGTGTGTGGGATGGGTGAAAGGGTCTTCCAACCCGCCACAAATGGCAAGTATACATCTGATCCGAACACTTCAAGCGCTGATGTATTCTTCGCTTCCAGTAATTTGCCTTTTGCTCTAACATCTTGTGACGAGATGTCAACTATTTCTGTCGCCGATGATGATCGCTGCATTCTGGAGCGCGATGCAGTTGATTCGCCCTCTGCAGAACCTGATCCGTCATCCAATAACATCGAGATTTACTACCAGAATGTTGGTGGCTTAAATTCATCAACGGACAGCTATTTGCTCGCGACCACGGGCTGCTGTTATGACGTCATCGCCTTAACCGAGACGTGGCTCAACAACCGTACTCTGTCTCACCAGGTGTTTGGTTCAACATTTGATGTCTTCCGCTGTGATCGCAATGCCCTCAACAGCCGCAAGACATCAGGTGGTGGTGTACTCATCGCCGTTCGCCATGGTATAAAAGCCCGAGTGATCAACGATGAGCGGTGGGAGAGCTCCGAGCAAGTGTGGATATCAGTGAAACTTGCCGATCGCAATCTCTTCCTGTGTGTCGTGTATTTTCCACCTGACCGAATTCGTGATTACAGCCTGATCGATGTACATCTTTCCTCCGTTTCTTTCATCACCTCGATCGCTGCACCATCTGATGATATTGTTATACTGGGCGACTTTAACTTACCTGGCTTGACCTGGTGCCCAGCAAGTAACGGATTTCTACGATTGGATATCGAAAAATCTGTGCTTATCAACAATGCCAGTTGTATCTTGGACAACTACAGTAGCGCAACTCTTCGGCAAATTAATAATATCATCAACGAGAACGGACGTACATTGGACCTCTGCTTTGTAAGTGCCCGGGACTACGCTCCGTACTGCTGCGCCGCTCCGACACCTTTAGTCCAGCATGTGCGCCATCATCCCCCACTACATCTTGTACTCGCTGGTAACCTAGGAGTGAGTTTTGAAGACGTCTCAAGCTCTATCGTCTACGATTTTAAAAACGCTGACTACGACAGCATCGTTAGCACGCTGTTGGATATAAATTGGGACGAAAATCTTAACAATGATGACGCGAACGAAGCAGCGATGACGTTTTCTAATATTCTTAACTACCTAATCGACCGTCATGTGCCAAAACGAACAGTCAGCACAAATCAACACCCTCCCTGGCAATCAACAGTGCTTAGACGATTAAAAACTACCAAACGAGCCGCATTTAAAAAGTTCTCGAAGCATAAGACACTTGCATTACGAAACCACTACTTTCAACTCAACCACGAATACAAACAGCAAAGCAGACGTGCCTTTTTTAGATATCAGCGAAACGTCGAACGTCAACTGAAATCCAAGCCCAAGTCGTTTTGGAAATATGTGAACGAGCAGCGAAAAGAATCCGGGTTACCATCTTGTATGTCATTAAATGGAGTTTTAGGCACCGACACTAAGGAAATTTGCCAATTGTTTTCCGACAAATTTTCAAGCGTTTTTTCCGACGAGAACCTTTCCCCACAACAAGTCGCTGCCGCTTCAAATCTAACTCCTTCTCTAGGACGAACCATCAACCGAATTTGTGTCGATAATGCTGCCATTCTTGCAGCAAATTCCAAGCTGAAAGAATCTAGTTCCCCGGGTCCAGATGGCGTTCCTTCGATTTTTGTCAAAAAGTGCATCAGCGGGCTTCTTGAACCACTTCGGCGAGTCTTTGTGCTATCACTCAATACTGGAACATTCCCTTCCTGCTGGAAAGCAGCGCACATGTTTCCAGTTCACAAAAAAGGAAACAAATCGAACATTGACAATTATCGAGGAATCTCGTGTTTAAGTGCAGTATCAAAACTATTCGAGCTGGTTGTCTTAGACCCTCTTTTCTTTCACTGCAAACACTACATTGCAGACGATCAACACGGATTTATGCCTAAACGATCGACAACGACTAACCTGCTCTCGTTCACAACATATGCAATGGATGGATTCGCTGACGGATTGCAAACCGATGCTATTTACATGGATCTATCTGCGGCCTTCGACAAAATCAATCATGATATCGCAATAGCGAAGCTGGACAAACTCGGTATTCATGGACAACTTCTGCGCTGGTTTCGTTCCTACCTCGATGGAAGGCAGCTCCAAATCAGAATTAAGGACTGTCTATCTACACCATTCTTCGCTACATCCGGCATCCCACAAGGAAGCCATCTCGGTCCAGTGATATTCCTCCTCTACTTTAATGACGTCAACATCAAATTACAAGGACCCCGCCTTTCTTTTGCCGACGACATGAAAATTTTTCAACAAATACGGGATAAAACCGATGCCGAGCTTCTTCAGAGGGAATTGGACAGCTTTAGTACGTGGTGTGATCTAAACAGAATGGTTTTAAACCCGAGCAAATGCTCAATCGTTACGTTCACGCGGAAACGCCATCCGATTCAGTTTAACTACCATCTCTTCGACTCGAGTATTCCAAGACACTCTAACGTCAAGGATCTCGGAGTCATCATGGATTCGGCACTAACGTTCAAACCACATACATCATCCATTGTGGATAAGGCTTCAAGACAGCTTGGGTTCATCTTCCGAATAGCGAAAAACTTTAAGGACGTATACTGTTTAAAATCTCTCTATTGTGCGCTGGTTCGCTCAACACTGGAATATTGTTCTGCTGTTTGGAACCCTTACTACCAGAACGGTGTCGACAGAATCGAGGCCGTCCAACGCCGGTTCATACGCTTTGCACTCCGACATCTTCCTTGGCAAAACAGATTTCAGCTGCCGAGCTACGAAAACCGTTGTCAGTTAATACAGCTCGATACTCTAAGCATCCGGAGGGACTGCTCTCGAGCCCTGTTCGTCTCGGACTTACTGTCTGCCAGGGTGGATTGCCCTACAATCCTCGGACGCCTCGATCTTCAAGCTCGCGTTCGAGCTCTGCGCAATAACTCTCTTCTGCGAGTCCCATTCAGGAGAACTAACTATGGGCGCCAGGGCGCTGTTACCGGACTCCAGCGTGTGTTTAACAGTGTGGCGACGGCGTTTGACTTCAACCTGACAAGGAATTCGATAAAAACTAAAATTATTCGTATTCTGAAATGTAATTAGTTTAAGTAACCACCATTGGGGCCAAGGGGTCTGTTGGTGACGGTACAACAAATAAACAAAATAAACAAAATAGACTTTAACTATGATTTTGTATAATAAAAGAATCAGTGTTCTAGGAACGCCTTTGTTTGGCGAGACGTTTGTAGATTTCTCTGTGCTCGGACGAAGCATAGGACCGCATTATTTCTCTTATCCAATTTGTCGAAATTGGCAAGGGGGCTCAGGACCAACGAAGTCAATCGCTGAACCCGCCCTGGTCAATTCGTCAGCCCATTCATTTCCAGTAATACTGGAATGTCCGGGAATGTGTGTTAACAATGCTTAGTTCTTCGATTTGGTTCGACAGGTGATCGCCAGCTTGGACCGTGATTTGTCTGAGCTAAGGACCTTAATTCCTACCTGATCAGAGCAGAACTTTGCCGGACAAGCTCTATTGAAGGGCCGATTCTGCCTAGTGAGTGAGATTGTTTCAATCTCATTTCACGTCGGTAGACACCAGCACCAGCACGTCCCTCCATCAGAGAACCGTCAGTGAAACAGACCACTTATCATTATCACCCCTAGTTGTACTGCGTTAGAGTAAGTTTGGACTGCGTTGCGACTTTTACATCATACTCTTTTTATGCGTGATCCACCAGTTCGAACAAATGATCCGACTGTTATCGATCAACAGATAAGTTCGCTTTCATGGATAACTTCACGAAAGGAACTGAACGACAAGATAGTTATTCTCTGCGAGTTCAATTTTCCAGGCATTAAGTGGTTACGCAGTTCTACTAATTACCTTTACCCTGATATCGCCCGTTCGTCTATAAACCCTCTTATATCTAAGATGCTGGATGATTACAGCACCGCAGATGTAATACCAAATGAACGATGTTCTGAACAGCAACCTTCGTACTCTCGACCTTGCATTCGTTAGCTCTGAGTTGATCAGAAACTGTGCAATATTAAAAGCACCATCGCTACTTGTGAAGTCCTGCCAGCACCATCCACCTCTGCATATCGTAATCTTGGAGTGTATGCCCTATAGCTACCAGGTCACTTCTGAATCTTTGTTCTATGATTACACCAAAGCGAATTTTGCATCAATGAATGAATTTCTGTCCGGTATTGTTTGGGATGAGCTTCTGCAAAGCAACGATATCAACAGATCAACAAGCGATAAAAAAACTCAACCAGAGACCTTTCAGTGATTATCAATGTAGCGCTCACCTGAAATTGAAACATAATCCCATAGGATTCTGGAGATACGTCAACCAGCAACGGAATGAAGCCGGATTGCCTACTTCCATGACACTAGAGTGAAATGAAGCCAATTCCATTTAAGGTATATGCAATTTGTTTCGCGAAATCAACCACCGTATCGCTGTTGCTAAACTTGAACGTCTCGGATTTAATGGATCACTGCTGCTTTGGCTACGATTATATCTAATCGGTCATGGATGTGAAAATAAGCGATTCAACATCATCATTTTTTGCCGCTACTTCCGGAGTGCCACAGGGGAGTCATTTCGGACCATTTATCTTCCTTCTTTATCTTAACGATGTTCACAATAGTATTGAGGTCCCTAAACTTTCTTATGCCGATGACTTCAAATTATTCCACATCATCAAAAGTAGAACTGATCAGGAATTTGTCCAACCACAGCTTGATAATTTTGCTACCTGGCGCAAATCCAATGGTCGTTAACGCCGCAGAATGTTCAGTAATATATTTCTCAAGGAAACGTTCACTTCTATCGTATGATTATACTTTATCCGGGGTAGTTTTAAAAAGAAAAATTGTGGTGAAGGATCTTCGGGTTATGCTGGATTCAAACCTATCGTTCATCTCCGCGAAAGCTTCCAAAGTTCTAGCTTTCGTATTTCGTGTCACAAAATCCTTCAAAAATATGCAGTGCTTGAAATCGGTCTACTGCGCGCTTGTCCGCTCCACCCTTGAGTATGCATCAGTTATATGGTCTCCATTTTACCAAAATGGTGCACAAAAAATTGAAGCAATTCAACACAAGTTTGTACGCTTCGCCCTTCGTCTTCCTTAGAATGATCCCGAAAATTTGGCGAACTACAACAGCAGATGCAATTTAATGCAGCTTGATACACTAAGTGTTGTCGAAATATCGTTAAAGCATCATTTGCTTCATATCTAATGAAAGCCAATATTGATTGTCCAGTGCTTCTTCGGGCTCTACACTTCAACACCAGGAGCTGAAATTTGCGTACCCATAATTTCTTTCATTTACCTATTTCACGGACTAACTATGGTTATAATGAACCCATTTCCAGCATCTGTCGCATATTCAATCAATGTTGTGATGTTTTCGATTTTCACCTCTCCCGTTCTGTACGTAAACGTAAATTTCAACGAAATCTTTCTAGTTCATAGTATGAGAGTATACCATGTTTATTTTGTTAGCGTATGTTATCTGTAGAATATCTGTTAGTTTAAGTTAAATATGTTGTTATTTGTATCATTAGGATTCGATGTAATCTATTGATGAGAAAAGATGAGGAGGTTTTATGCCTATTCAAGAGAGAATTTGTTATGTTCTGCTTGAACGGGCTTTTCAATGCTCCAAATAATCGAAATAAACTTGCGTTTGTTATTGTCTTTCCATATAGCCAGACAACTATTCCTCTCGAGAGGGTCCTGTACGGAAAACTACATGTGAGTGTAATATCGCTGGGAGCACGAATATCTTCACCCTATGTAACCATTTGTGATCACAATCGTGTATGACTGGTAGCAAGATCAACATGATTACTGTTCCAAAGCCTAGTAACCTGCAGTCTGTATACAGATGATAGTGCTTCTTGTGTATGTGTAATGGTTTGATATTCAGAAGTGCCTCAAAAGCAGCAGTCGGAGTCGTGGTAATAGCACCAGTCAACGCCATAAGCGCCATTATTTGCAGATTGTTTAGCTTTGACTGGACCGTCACCACCTCTTCCCTCTGCCACCACACAAGGCATCCGTATGACAGTATTGGACGTACAATTGTCGTGTAAATCCAATAAATGTATTTAGGTTTGAGACCCCAGGTTTTTCCAAAAGTTAGTCTGCACTGCCCGAAGGCCATGCGCGCTTTCTTGAACTTGAACTCAATGTGAGCAGACCAATTCAGCTTGAAATCCAATATAACTCCATCGTATTTGACTTGATATGCACACAGTAGCTCAGAATCAGAGAACTGCATTGAAGTTTTGTTTGGGTTAACTGATAATTTAACTTGTCGACACCACTGTTCGACAGCTCTTCATGCTTGTTGCATTAAGTGAAAGATTGTTCCGATGCAAAGTCCAGTAATTAGTATTTGGTCAGCGAACCCATAGGTTGGATCCCAAGCTCATTGAGTTTCTTCAACAAGCAGTCGGCATCCAAGTTCCATAACAAAAGAGACAGAACGCCACCCTGAGGAGAACCGCACATGCACAACTTCCGTATCTCAGCCTGTTGCAGTGACGAGCGATTACTAAGCATTGCGTTTATCCAACCCGAGATACATGCAGCTACCTCATGACCGCACGTCGCTTCCAGATAGACTGTAAGGTTATGGCTTGTATAAAATATGCCTCCGAAAAAGCCAACATTTAAATGATGTTCATAATTTCAGGATCAGGATTCGATTTTTCTGGTTGAATAACGTGATTCATGTTCATTTTTCAGTATTTTGGCCACGATTTTCATAATTTCTGTTCACGTAATCGTGATATTTAGTCACGAGTAGAGTAATGCACGTTCATGATTTCTGAATTTTAGTGACGATTTTTGTTATCATTATAGTTTATTCTTAAGCTTACGTTCGAATTTGACACGTGAAGTAATGCGACTCATATTCATGATATCAGCAGTTTTATCATGATATTTAATTCATATGTTATTTTTTGGTTACGGTCGGATTTTTACTCAGAGTAACGTGACAATAAGAATTGGATTATAAAAGTTCGGTATCTTGTTTTGTGAACTATATCACGAACACAATTTGTGGCTTTATAATGTATTTTTGGTGCTCTTTGCAGTTTTCTTTTTAGGTCCAGACATCACACCGAACTGTATCGAATGAATATTGATGTTCGAGGTTCTAGTAGTTTTCGTATATATGCTTCTCGTACCAATTACTGGTTGCTAGCAGCAACTATATCATGAAAAAGTGCATGAAACAAAAATGAGTCTACGAAAACCATTCCATTTTTGTAAAAAAGAGCAGGTGAAAATTTCATGACTATGATGAGAGCACATTTGAAGATGGTTAGGGATATATTCTCAATATCACAAGCAAGTGAGATAGACCGTGAGTCGTGAATCCATGAACAATACTTCGCTATTTTGTGAGCTATTACATGAACACGACTGGTGAGTTGGAACTATAATACTAGAAATCATGAACCGATTCACGAATACATGAATAATATTTTATGATTTTGTGAACTACTTAACGAGCACTAAATCGTGACTAATATATTAGAATTCATTAATTGGTTCACAAAGGATTGAAATGATTCATGAATAAAATTTCGTGTTTCGTGAAATAGTTTACGAAAAAATATTACCATTTTTTTTATTTTGTGAAATAATTTACAACTACAAAAACCAATATAATAAATCATGAGTCAGTTCTCTTCGTATAATCGGAATCTGAACGATTTTCCTAAATCTATGAATGCAATCACAAGCCAACCTTCGATTTTATGAATAATGTTCATAAAATTGTGAACTAGTTCATGTCTAGAAAATCGATCGGGTTTTAACATGACGAAGGCCGTGATTGAAATTCACAAAATCAAAACAAATTTTTCCACTAACAAAAGCATTATGCAGGCAAAGGGAAAATGAACATAATTATGAAACACGTAGTTTTTCTTCATGGTTTTGTGGTCGTACCGTATAAACGTGATTGCTTTGGAATTCATGGCACTTTATTCACGATGTTGGGAACAATTTCTATTCATATACTTTTAAACGAAATAAAATGTAAGCAACATCTTTAAAACTTTCCTCCAAATCTGACTTTTAAATATTCTGTCCTTTACCGACAGGGTATACTCTAAAAATATTTCTATAACTTTCGAAGGCCAGTATAATTCAACTGATAGAAATTTGGATAAGTTTTTGAATCTTCGAGTATTTTTGTTGCTTTTGTTGCAAGGCAGTATACAAATTACTTACATGGGAGATTCGAAGAAAAACATTCTGATTGTCGCAACAGGTGGGAAAACATTTGGAAATTGCATTGATTTTCATTGAATTTTTATGAATAAAATTTTGCTCTGAGTAATTTTTTGGGTATTTTTTAGGTCCTAGAGCAACGGTGCAAATTTTTAGCTCGATCAGTGAAACTCTGTTTTGCACCCACTGTTTAATTTCGCATGAGTATTTCGCATGAGGAAACTTACTTTAATAAAGTAATTCTTCCAAAAGTTTCCCATTGCCTCCTAAAAATATCGAGATATATGAATTTCATAGGAAATTTATCAAAGAAATAATGTCTCGAAGACCGTGAAACGGTCTGACGTTTGTGGAAAAAGTTATTAAGCAGAAACCAACTGATGCTCTGATGATTAAAGAAAATTTCAATTTTTATAGCATCACTGCTGCTGACGATCGAATTATGTACAACATTTTTTAACTCCCTCTTATTTTGTACAAAAAACCTATTTTTTTAACTCAAAACTTTTGTACGGGACCAAAATGCTCAGGTTATTGATTTGGGCCCAATAAGAGAAAGCACAAAAAATAATGCAAGTAATTCGACATCCAATAGCAGTGGTGCTAGAAAAAATGAATACACAGTTGTTCTAGAACCTGAAAGGTATCCAAAAGCTTGCTATAATATCCATATTATGACTGCATTCTATGTAGCCAAGCCATATATATCTAATTCGTTTTTTATCTATTTTTCAAAGGAAAATATTCACTAAGATTCTTAGATCACAAGTGAATCTTCTGCCATACTTATCCTAATTCATTTTATACATAAGATCAAGATTTTCGTTCCTCCCTATGGTTTGCGCCCTTGACGGGACCAACTCGGCCTCCCATATACTACGGGCGTCTAAGTCGTTTCAATGAGTATTGCAACAACTTGAAATATTTAGCATCACCTACATGGTAATAAATAGATGATGTTGTATATTGGGATCCTTGCTTTAGTAGTTTTCCCAATGGCCTACAAAGTTCAGATATTCAGCAAATTTGCTCGATATATAATAGCCAACATGTAGCGCTAGTTCATATGTGTAATAATGTGTTTTAAAACTACATGTGAAGCAATGGAACATGTTTTATGTTTTGAAGTTGATAAATAACTAAATAAACAGAACAACATAAGTTCAAATATTTGGATGTTTTGGATGTATATGTTGTGCTTAGGAAAAAACAAAATTTCGATCAAAATTGGAGCAGAGCTAAATATATATTTTCTAACATGAAAACATTCTATAAAGCTTCCAATAACGTTGAAAATTGACCAACAGTAAGTACCAGAGTCATTCATCATTACGAAAAGTTAGAAATGATATTTTTTTCTAAAAAATACGACAACTATCAACAAAATTCTTTAATACACATTTGCACATAATGTACGGTGTTTATCCCAAAAAGTTTTGTTTTTAAAAGTGATTCCAATTATTCAAACCTGATTACTTGCATTGATCAAGATTCTTATGGGTTTAATTTCTAGAAACAACCGTCGGCAACGCCACTGGATTCCACCGATGAGCAGGAAGCGTAAAAAATAAATTGCTAGCTTGCGACAGATGCCGCTTCGGAAGGCGGGAAAACTTTTAAATTTCATTTGACTTTTTTTTGTAGACAGTTTTAAAATAATTTCCAAATGTCATTCTATCATCGTTTTGGTTGAGAAATCCTTTTTTCCATCCGAAGTATGGTGTGACTGTTGGAGAAACGAATGTACAGTTAATAAACCGTGACTACCGGCGAAAGGGATAATAAGTTTTCAGAACAAATTCTTTTCCCAGTTTGTTCGCGACTCGTGACGATGTTTCGTAATCTAGATGCTGTGAATGGCCCAAAATGACACCTATTTAGTCCAATTATATCGCATTCATTAGGGCTTATGGTTGTAATATATCGTCTGGTATCATTTTTATTTTTCGACCTGACGTGCACCGCTCGAGAAATTATTTTATATTAGACCAATTTTATTTGCACCATTTTCGACGATATCAGTCGAGTGCCAGGTTATTGCATAATAAGTACAGATCTACTGGCAAACGCACTAAGCTAGTCGATTAAAACCCCTCGACTGTGCTCGATAAAGCTGCAGCGGGATTGTCTATCTTAATACTGACTTGTACTAGGGTTTAAGGGACCATTCATAAATTACGTAACGCAAAAATTGCCCTAAATTTACTCCCCCCTCCCCCCATGTAACAAATTGTCACAAATTTCTTCATCCCCCCCTCCCCTGTTACGTAACAAATTCCTAGAAATTTTTTTTTTCTTCGGTGAAAACATGTTACGTAACGATCTAGCTAACTCCCCCTCCCCCCTATGTCACAACATGTCACAACTTGTTGTACCCCCTCCCCCCCTAAAAGCGTTACGTAATTTATGAATGGTCCCTAACGCACATTCAGACCAAATAGAATTAGTTGCCATAAGCCGAAACTGGGCAAAATTGAAATGAAAACAGCACAGATCGATTTTTTTGTTCGTGTTCTGCTTCCAACAACAGTTTTCTTTCGACCGAGATGATGATTCGCTTTGGGATTCGCATTTTCCGTCGATGAGCAGCGCGTAATCTAATCAATTTTTAATGACGAAGGGATCGAGACGTAATGGACGTTGAGGCGAACTAACCTCTTATCTGTCAAAGCAAACTCAACTGGTGCTGTGATGAACGACGGAAGCGATATCCTATTCATTATTCAAGTGACTGCTTGTCCCGTACTTTGTTCCAAGTATCCTTCTGCGTTGAACATTCAACCGTTTAGCGGCCAATATTGTTTTAGCCATACGCGCGGAACAATTTTAACAATCGTATTTTTTCTTCTCTTGACATGCGTGTCAATGCTGGAACGTGAGAAATTTGTTGGGCTATCGTTAAACTGGGAAAAGAACGAAATCGTAGCAAGAACATTAAAACAAATTAATACCGCACGTTGTGTAAGTGGCATTCGAAAATATCCAAAAGATTCCGGCTTCGCCAAAATAAGTGTTCTGTTTGGCATGGTACGTTGGGCCGACGTTTAGAATGACATGAGCATGAATTCAGTTCGCCCACGAGGACAGCACATAGCTTTTGATTGCTTGGCAATAAAAGTTGCCTTTCGGGTCGACACATGTGCAGTACATGAGCCAACAACGTCTGTAATATTGAAAAACGGAATGCGGTATCGCAGTATTGCGTTGCGACGTGTTTTAATTTTTCAGG
Organism: Topomyia yanbarensis; assembly: GCF_030247195.1. Taxonomy (NCBI): domain Eukaryota; kingdom Metazoa; phylum Arthropoda; class Insecta; order Diptera; family Culicidae; genus Topomyia; species Topomyia yanbarensis. Next base: position 170,661,287 of record NC_080672.1, read on the forward strand.
TGGAAAATTTATAAGACAGTTTGACATCAGAAGATGCTTAACTATGATCTAAATACATTTATGAGGTCACATAAAAAATAAATGAAAGCGATCGGTAAAATTATGGAAATGTTTTTCACTGGATTTTTGTTATAGTAATAGCTTACTTAAAACACTACGATATCGTACGACGAATTACGCGCCAACTCGAATAAATGTTGGCAGCACCCTCTCAGATTTTAATGAAACTTTCTGTAAATGAGAACTTTGTCACAAAAAGCCACTTTGCATACTTTGTTTTTCCAAAAATGATCTAGACTGTTTTTTGCAAAGTTTTTTTTACCAATTTGTTTCAAATGGCTATAGTCTAAAAATGACAAATCCTACAAAAAAAATGTTGTAGGAGTGATTTTCACAAAATTAGTCAAATTTTTGAATAAAAATATTGCAAAAATTCTTCATTGACTCCTACACTGAAAAAAAATCGATTTTAAAAACTTAAAGTCGATTTACAAAAAAAAACCATTTTTGAATTGGATGAAATTTTGTTGCAAGATAGGTAATTATGTTCCCTACTTACCGTCAAAAATTCAAGTTGGGCACTATTAAGAAAAAAAAAGAATTTTTTTTTCAGTGTATTTTTATCGAAAATTAAACCAATGACAGTCATAATCATCTCATAATCCATTTTCCCAGCTGTTAGTTGCCTGATACATGCAAAAAGTATCAATAACGAATTTGGTATATATTCATAACAAACTTGAATGAAGACTGGAAGATTGGAAGATTGGAAGATCGGAAGACTGGAAGATTGGAAGACTAAAAGACTGGAAGACTGGACGACTGTAAGACTGGAAGACAAGAAGACTTGAAGACAAGAAGACTGGAAGACTTGAAGACTGCAGTTCATTTGTTCCTCTCAAAACTGATAAATTTAATGAAACAATTGACAAACTTTTCTAAAATTTATTTTATGTCTGATGGAGCAGCAGCACAATACGAAAATAAGAAAAACTTTGCAAGCTTGTGTAGATTTCAGTCAAAGTATGAATTAAGCGCAGAATGGCATTTTCTTGCAGCATCCCATGGAAAAGGACCATGTGATGCTATTGGTGGTACTCTCAAGCGAATGGCAAACAGAGCCTGTCTTGCTCGCGACTATGGAAATACCATAACAAGTTCCTGAGAGTTATATAACTGGGCAGTTGAACAAACTGATAAAAATATCACAAAATTAATTTTCTGCTACATATTCACTGAACAGTACAACAAAATGTCAAAAGAACTCTAAGAGCTGTATAATAACGCCAAAACAATATCTGGAACTTATAAATTCCATCAGTTTTGAGCTTATTTCTGGAGGCAAAGTAGAGACGAAAAGGTATTCTAATTCAGAAGATGAACCAAAAATATATTCTTTACATAGAAATAATACAAAATAGCATGCATGAATATAGTTTTAAGACCAATGTAATATATAAAAATAAATAAATAATTATGTTAAATTCAATATTTAATGTTGGGGTGGTTATGTCTTTCTCTGATTCTTCTTCAGCACTAAACAAGAAAATAAAAAATTAATAATGGAATATTTGTTTAACGACATAAACTCTCTTCAATTTGATTCTTGATTAAGGGATTACAAACCTTTTCTTGATAAAAATGACAAGTAAGTTTGAATTTACGTAAAGGAATAAAGCAATGCTTTCATTACATCAAACTTATAATATTTTGGTAGTACATTTTTCAGTAAAATAAACAAGCATTTTTCCCAAAACCCCTTTTTATTTAAGAGGTTTGTGGTGATCACGAAGACCAATAGATCATCTAAAATCCCAAAACTCAAAAAAATCCTTTAGTATGTGAGTATTCTCCGTACTTTAACGATTAGTTGAATAAATAGTAATTTTTTCCTGCATTCGAGAACGTTTTAGTAAAAAAAACCGCTGTTTTAGGCCTAAAAATTGCATTACAAAATTTTTATCCATGAAACAAAAATTTATGAATAAAAAAGGAATCGTTAAAGTACGAGAAAAATTAATTATGATCAATTGAAAAAAAAATTAAGAAAATTGATTGAGTAGTTTTTCGGCAATCGTGATCACTGAAAAACCATTTTTAGTAAAACGACATTTCGAGATAGTCGAGTTAAAAATTTCAAATTACCACTGCTCTTGGTAGACGAAGCGCGCTTGGAAGTGCTGTAACTTTCGATCTATTTCTCGGATTTTTATAAACATTTGGGAAAACATTCTCAAAGAGTTGTACTTTCAGATAAAAAAATCGATTTCATGAAAAATGAAAAAGTAGTTAATCCCTTAAGAAAAATATGATTAGTTGCTAAATTAGACAATATCTTCTCACAAACTGAGTTTTATTGGATTCTGAGATGATTATGACTTCCATTGGTTTAGTTTTCGATAAAAATGCGCTAAAAAAAATCAGTTTGGAGAAGCAAAAGTTTTTTTCAAATAACTTTTATTTCTTAAAAGTGCCCAACTTGATTTTTTGGTGGTAGGTAGGGAACATAATTATCTATCTTGGAACAAAATTTCATCCAAATCAAAAATGGTTTTTTTGTAAATCGACTTTAACTTTTTAAAATCGTTTTTTTTAGTGTAGGAGTCAATGAAGAATTTTTTCAATATTTTTATTCGAAAATGTGACTAATTTTGTGAAAACCACACCTACAACATTTTTTTGTAGGATTTGCCATTTTTAGACTATAGCCATTTGAAACAAATTGGTGAAAAAAGTTTGGCCCTTTTCAAAAGACAGTCTAGATCATTTTTTGAGAAACAAAATATGCAAAGTGGCTTTTTGTAACAAAGTTCTCATGTACAGAAAGTTTCATTAAAATCTGAGAGGGTGTTGCCAACTCTGAATATGATTTGGCGCGAAATTGCTAAATGACATAGCATATAGGGTGCTATATAAATCCTTGAAGTGGGATGAGGGAGATGGTACGGGATAATTGGATATTTTGCGGACATGTTAGGCATACCTAGAACAAATCATCGGACGTTACCTCAAATAACAGAATTAGTGCATCTTCTGCCGTGATACAAAGGATGGAAAAAGGGGATTGTATTTGTTATATTTTTGGAAGACGAAAAAATTATTTTGGACAAACTGGACTGTCCCTGTTGTGGTGACATAGAAGCGGAATTTCAAAGGCAGTTGTATGAAGCTTCCGATTTGATTCATAACATAATTTAGAGTAATAAACGATAGTCAAGTACCATCAAACGGGATTACTTTCAACACTTCAACTTCAAAGCGGTATAACTAACAATGCTGAAACTTTAGAATAATATTCAACATGTACAGGCGCTAATTGAAGTATGAAGAATACTAAAGGGTATTTATTAAATCAAAGAATCATTCCCTGTTTTCAGGATGGCCAAAAATTATGTTATTGAAGTCTAATGCAGCATATTTTTGTTTGCCTCTAGTACATTGACCAAATGTATTATAATTTGGACGTTTCTTTTACTTTATTGGATTTATTTTATTTTATTTAAAAAATTTACCTATGTTGTTTACAAACAACAACGTTTTTGAACAGCCGTAACATTCGATTTATTCCAGAAATTCGCAGGAACCGCGAACTATTGAGGCTTTAATACTTCATTTTAGAACTAATAGTTGCAAGTCCATTATCCATAGAACAGAGGTTAACACAATTTGAAAGTTTACGTAAAGAGGACTTCCTGGTACTGTTCGGTATTTAAGGAGTATGTGTGTATTCTAGTTGTAGGTTAAATCTTTAAAATGTGATTTAAAATGCTTTACACACTGTTATTTGAAACGCTTAATCAGCCAGCTGACTTAAGGCATAATAGTAATAAGACGTAATACTGTTGCATGTTACCCCACATTGGTAGTTAACACAGTTAAATCGTTATCTTCCGTATATTTGAGATGGCAAACAATCATGTACCAAACAGTATAGTTTGTTATTGAATACTCGATTTGTACGATACAAATGATATGCTCTTACCATTGATGTAGAGCAAAACACGACATTCCAGCTTCTCTATTGAAAAATCTCAAAAACAACGCACGTGGAATGTCTCTTTTCAAAGTTTTCGTCTTCAAACATCCATGTTATCCAGTTAAGTGAAATATTTTTCTAAGATAGTCATGAATTTCCTTAATTATAGTGAATATAAAAGCTTCGAATAAAACTGAATTAATTTGATGTAGTTTTCGATTTTTGGTCACCTGCCTACCCATAGTGCAACATTTCGAAGGGAATTCCATCCATCTTAAGGGTGTGAACATTTGAAAATAATTATAGTTTTCCCATAATACAAACATTTTGCAATTTTTTTCAGGAATACAAATATTTTATTTTGCATGTATGATATAATATTAAATGTGTTACCGCGAGTGGCTCTCTTCTACACTAATGCAAAAACTATTCATACGATAACATCAGATAAAAAATAGTTTTGTCATCTCAAATCTTCACAATTACATCGCATACATGAAATTAGATTGGACATTAATAAACATTTTGGACTTGTAGAAGATTTTATCACAAAACCTAGAAATGGATAGAGAAATAGCAAGATAGATGTCAGTCATGACAGTTGTCACGAGAGTGTGTGTGAGAGTGGTTAGTGTCGTGACCTTATTTTTATAGGCGATATATTGATTCCTTACTTCCTTATTATACATAATGCAACTAGCAATTTTTGCGCCATAATCAGTGTAACCTAAATCTTGCAAATGAGCTAAATTTTTGCTAGAATTTTGGGAATAAAGAATAACGTTGCTCTCGGTGTTGCTACGAGTATAATTATATGAGATATTTATTATCTCTCTACTAGGCGGATTACTTGATGATCTGTGTATTAATATACCATTCAACATCTACCTCACGGTCGAATGCAATGCCTAATCCATATTAACTCTAGAAAAAATTTAACTATGAAGTGAACTTAAACATTATTTTGTCTTTGAAGTGAGCTTACATATTAATTTTGATGAATAGTTTATTTATTATCGAGGTTATTCAAAAACTTTTTCAGAATCCAATTCCTTGAATCACGTAGATGTGTTTTCATACCCCGATATTCTAAATCGGTTTTGTTTAGTCTCTCAAACACCAGTAAAGCAAAACTCTGTATGTAACAATCTTCTTTTTAGTTATTGAAAATTGGTAAGCAAGGAAAATGTCCAATATCTCCGCCGCTCGTGAACGGATTTTGACAATCTATAGCTTGTTAGAAAGGTATTTTTACATTTATGTGCACGTAGCGGGACTACATAGCTTTGTTCGACAGTTATTTGCTTAAAACATGTTGTGTTTTGACAAAATCACTCATATCGCAGAAAGTAACCAACATATTGAAAAACAAAAAATATTAGTGTAGAATTGTCACGTTAGGGCTTTCATTTGAAGCTAGTTTCATTAAGATCGGTTCAGCCATTGCTGAGATAATTACATGACATTATTTAATATACATTCATACATATTCACACATACTAGCCTAGCTATTTTTGCAACTTCACTCGATTTCGAAGAGCGCCGGCCTGAAATAGTTTCCTTTTAGCCTAACAAAAACACCTGTAAAATTTAAAGCCGATTCAAGAAAAATTATGGACTCAAAAATGAATTGAAGTGAATTAAAGGCAATTTTATTCAAATTTTGCCTTTTTTCACATTTTTCCTTGTAGAAACTTTTTTAAAACCACTAAAATTAATATGAAATTGCATGCTAGAAATAAATTACAAAACTTATACTCGACCGCGTGATCATTCCTAACCAGGGAGTGGCATCCCTATGCTGATGCACAGACGATGACAGTAGTCAATACATGGTGGGCCCAACCGCTTTTAGGCCCATGCCTCCCGGGCTGTTCAAATTTTATCAAAGGGACAAGTGTTTAACAAAATTACCCTAAAATAATTTAATCCAAATACGAGTGATTCCTTCACAATAGTTTACTAATTTAAAGCTTCTTTTAAAGTAATAACCTACTGTAAATATGATTTACACAACAATCTACAGACTTTTACAGATGTTTTAATTATTATTCTACAGACATTTCACATAAATATGTGGCATCGCTGCAGTTAGGTCCGAAACTGAGATAGTTTCTGCCTAAAGCGAGAACGACATTAGTTTGTCAATCAAAAAAGGTGGCTGGGTCTATTTTGAATGGCGCCGGTGGTTGAGTGGTAAGCATGACCGCCACTCATTCCAGTTGGTCTGGGTTCAATCCCAGCCGAAGTCGATAAGATTTTTCTGAGGTGAAAAAATCAGTGGTTACGTCTTCCTTCGGAAGGAAGTAAAGCCGTTGTTCCCCAGTCCATGAGTTTGATGGATCGATATTTAGTCCAGATAGTAGAGTCACCTCTATGGCGTCGATAATGAAGAAGTAGAATCCAACTTCTATACTTACTAACAAACATCCTCCTCCCGTATATACGGCTTCTAGCAAAAGCAAGTATCGGACTAACACTCCTTTCCTTTCCTTCCGGGATCTACGTTCGGGCCTGGCCGGCGCCGGTATTGATCAATAAACGCTTTAGGATTACCGGGAGTTGCACATTGAAAGATGTTTCGCTACTCCCAAGCATAATTATCTACTGATTCCCTGTGCAACTTTAGCTAGTTCAGATCGATAACGGAGTAGCAGCCAGGGGTGGTCGCACAAGCTCAAGCTCAATAAAGGTGGCTGGGTCTATTTTGAGGCGCTTGTCTTTTTCTGTTCTGCGATTTTCATATTTGACCTTAGCACGTGCCCTTGACGAAATATGTTGTTGCTTAATTGATAACAGCTAATCGATTTACTCGATTTTACCGTAAGCTTATAATCGATTATTGATTTTTCGGTTATATTAGAGAGTTTCTAGGAGTGATCATTGATAGCAAACTCTATTGGAATTCCCATATGGATCAAATTATAAGTAAGGCTACTAGTGCCTTATGGATAAGTTAAAAAAAAACTTTAGAAAAAATGGGGAATGAAACCTAAAATGATTCATTGGATCTATATGGCCTTAGTAAGACATAGATTAACATACGCGAGTTTAGTTTCGTGGTCGAAAACTATGTTTAGGTACGCACAGAAAAAACTTGAAAAATTTCAAAGACTTGCTACGATCTCTATCCCAGGATCAGTTCGTAGTACACCTTCTTAAGCACTAGATACAATGCTAGGTCTATTGCCTTTACATTAATTTGTACAAATGAAAGCTGATAAAAACGCACTAAGCCTGAAAAGAACTAAACAGTTCCTCGATGGAGACCTTAGGGGCCATCTCAGTATTCTAAAAGAGTTCAAAATCAATCCGTTATTAAATCAAACTGACTGGATGAACTGGGAAACAGGAGGACCTAGTGTTAAACCAGGATCAATAGTTTTTTACACTGATGGTTCTAAATAGAGCAACAAAGTTGGGGCTGGGGTACCTGGTCCTGGAGTTAACGTATCAATATCTATGGGTAAATGGCCAACTATATTTTAAGCGGAAGTACAGGCTATTATTGAATGTGCCAGGATTTGTTTACAACATAACTACAGACATACATTATCGCTATGTTTTTATTACCACGCTACCCATTTGAAGCCGTTGGTTAGAGCAGTGTCTGCCATCTTTGTTTAACGCATTGAGTCAAATGGTAGCGTAACAATAGGGGCACTCGATTCGTGTTTTCGTTGCGCTCGAAGACGAGAATTTCACTGTTTTCAGCGCATGTATGTTATTATCTTGGTACTTAACAACGAAGCAAAGCTGTTGAAGCCAATTTGTACGCATTCCATTGTTTGTAGGCAGAGTAATTAATGAATCAGTGAGGCGCCCTCCTTAGTATGGTGAAAATAGGCACTTCACCCTATGTATCTTCTCTGATAGTCAAGCGGTCCTTAAAGCATTGAAGTCAGTTACGTGTTCCTCTAAACTGGTTTGGGAACGCATACAATTGCTACAGCAGGTGTGATGTGATGTGATGTGTGCTAGCAAGAAATGGATCATTAAAATTATTCCTAGGGTCTGAACCATTTTGTGGGGTCTCAGAATGCATCATAAAAATGGAATGGAGCTAGGAAAATTCAATTATAGATGACATTTGGAAAAATAATACTGCCTGACAATCTAAAAGATATATCTCACCAAATAAAACAATAACTCAAGGGCAGCTTTCTATGTCTAAGCAGCTAGGCAAAACAGAAGATGATACCTAACGAGGAAAAGTTAGGTCCCTAACTATTAAGAAAGAAAAAGACGTACGATAAACTTCTCATGCACTCCAGACAGCTTCAATGAACTCTCCGCCATGAAAAATATTTAGATGTTTATGATTTTTATATTTGAATTTCGCAGTATTCGGTTCCGTCAAGTTCACGCATTAAACCGCGTCAAATATCTAGTTTTAACTCATCTGTAAATACATTCTAAGTTTTTCGAAACTTTTGATTACTATGAGTTATCCGGCTAATATCAAACTTGGACTAATTTCAATTTTCCCTATATTTAATGGATGTGAGATTTCGGGGAGTTTGATCATAGCAACCATCGAAGGCGGAGGTGCATTTTTTCACTGCTGTCAATTTTTGTTCGGAAGAAATTTCTACTCTCGATAATGGAAATACGAATGGATATCTGGAAGGTGGATGCCGATAGTGTAGATAGTGTAGATTGTAATAGGCAACTTAAGTTTATTTGGCCTCGAAGAGATCCAGGCACTGTGTTCAGTGCTCGGAAAGCAGTTGAGCCGGTTGATTCTTGTTTACGTGTTTGGATGTCTAGATGCACAGTCGCGAGGAGGTCGAGATCATCACGGAACTCATCGAGTGAGAGAATTCCAATCATTTTTAAGAAGACTAGTTGGACAATGTTATTTTTGTTATGCCGGTTCGGTCCGCATGTGAATTCTTTGTTTTTGTTATTTTTTGCTAAATTTTCTAGAAGGCGTATTTTGGCATGTTGGTTTGAGCTGTGTTTTCTTGAATAAGGAAGAACCGTGCACAACCATCACACACATCAAATTGAAACGTTTGTGCACGTTTCTTCCTTATTCAAGTTTCAAAATAATTCTTTGATTAAATTATTCATTGAATGAATATTTTGATTGTCGTATAATTTTGAATCATCTTTATTTTGTACACTGCACAGTTGGCCTGGCCGCTTTAATGCTTGTGTCATATTCAGTATGTGCCACAAACATCCCTACATGTATTGGCTGTGTATGTGTAGACTAGACTAGACTAGATTTAATCGATGTGAGACTCTGAAAGATGGCAATACTGATGTAGAACACGCTTTGGCTCACGTGTAGAAAATGTTCCTGATAGTGTAACGACATGGTAACCTAACGGTTAGGCCGGTACGATACGAAACGATACGGTAACTCAAAAATGTGCCAACCGTTGGAACCTGTTACTAGAATCGGCAACGTTCAAGAGTGGAACTTTATTCCTTAAATATCGATACGAAACGAAACGATACTCCACTGCCAAAAAAAGCCACTCTCTTCCGTTGCGGACCGGCTTCAACCAAACCCTACTGTTTAGTCAAATCATTAACAAATCCGCTTAAGCGCCAACACAACCCAGCAAGGATTGTGATGCGGAAATGCGTGTGAATGCCTTCCCGGTTAGCTCGCTCAGGGCGGGTCTTACGATCGCGGTACGAAACTCAAACTCCCTAAAAATCGATACACTGTCGGAAATGGAAAGTTCATCTAGTGGAATTAAACTTATACTGAAACTTGCATTTTAGTTTTCGCTCACATCCAAAAGCTAAGTGTGGGCGTTCGAAAAGGTTTGTATTTAGCACTACGGTTGGTTTGGTTTTTGTGGTTTGTATTACAAATTTCGTCTACCTAATATTTGCGCGCAAATTCCTAAAATTAATATTAAAGAGCTCTGACCTTATTTGTAGTTGCTGGCAACCCGGGTTGACGATGGCAAGTTGAATCTGGATGGCTGCTGCTTGAAGATGTGGTGCTACTGCGACGACGTGGAAAATCAGCGGTCCTATTACCACCTTGCTGCTGTTCGACACCGGCTCACATCAGCGGGAGGTGCCGGTTTATATTCGCTGCTCACCACTGTATCGGAAATGACTGCACACGATTCAAGCGGTTGACGCCAGCGAAATTATCAGGAACTAGTTGCCGTTCGGTACCGCCTGGCGGATAGCGGCGTCGGCGACGACGACTCGTGGTTGCACTCAACGGTATAAGAACTGATGCTGGATTGCACCTGGATTATCGATGTCAGTTGGCGCGCCGATGAGGGCGTCTTTCCCGGCACGAACTTTTCCACCGGTAGCTATCACGTGACCAAAGGATGCTGTCCCGGAACTAAGCACGTGGTACTCGACAAGCGTGCCGAATGCAGTCGATGGAACGATTTTTCAGTCTGCAATTAAAACCTTCAATCGAAGGTTATCACCTTCGAACGATACACAACTTACTATTAAGCCACACTTTAGTTTAGTTAGTTGTTTTTACCTGGTATAGCTTTGCAACGATTCGAACAATGAATCTTGCAATTAGTCTACATATGTCGGCGACTTGTAGTGCCTTTTAGAAACAGAATAATTTAATTAGGCATGGTTTTACAGATCACTACAATTTTTGCTTACGGTTCGTGATTAGCAATAATCGCACTTGACGACGCCGTAGCGTCCGTATATCACGATCAATAATTGCTTTTTATGTTTTAGCAATTCGCACTAGTATAAAAATATTTCCAAGTCCTCAGACTACTTATTACTTCACTTTACACTTTTTAAGATCTTTGGTTCTGTGGCCAACTAAATTTGGAAACAACTGCCTAGCTCGACGACTAATATGCAAGAGGTATAACATGATCAATTGATGCCTCAAGAAGGCTATCCGAATGTATTTAGCGACAGATGGCTTGTTCTGATTGGCTAATTATAATTTGTAACTGATTTACAGCGAGTATGAGAGCTTATCTGATGAGATAAAATTAATTATATTTTTAATGAATCTAACGCTTCGCGATTTTGGTTGTGGTCCGGGCTAGATGAGCCATGTACTAAAATTGACCGGCGTAACGTTTCACTGCTAACGCATATATTATGATATGCAAATATCGCGAACTTACATTGCAAATACTGTTACAAATACCCCTTAATCGGCCTTAAAAATTTTAATAAAATTTGGTTGCAAATTTTATTAAAATTTTACTCTGATTTGAGTTACCATCGTTAATCATTTCTGAACTAAAGCACAAAACTTGATCGACACATCTTCGGTTTCATCCATTATTATTGCGATTGTTAACTAATTATGTTCGCTTGAATACAGCGAATGCAAATACACACACATTATGATCGGCGCAAAATACAATACAGCAGATTACAGCAAAGAGATTTTCGATAATAATTATGGTAAATCTGTTAGTGATAATAACGCACTACGCAAATGATTGTTTTCTTCACGTCTAGGCGAATACTTATATCCAAAACAAATTTTTCGCGGCATCTTCAGTCGGGTTTTGAAGATGTGAAACCGAAACGTTTTGCTCGCGGAACGGTAACGATAGCGATAACGGGACATTATAACCGAGTTGCGACTGCACGCGGCGGCTGATTCGAGAAAACTAGTCCCTATTCCACAGCTTCAGAAAATCCCAACCGACACTAATACATACTTCAAATCTAACGAGAGAACTAAAACTAATACTACCTAAAATACGGGTGAACCAACTTTTCTAAGTTCGAACTGATAGGGTTGCAAGTAGATAGATTGCGGTTTGGACTGATTTTGCTTAAATTTATACTAATTAACCTTACCCTAAAATCAGCGATAGCAAACGTTCTATTTCTATCTACTTACTACCGATATTTTACGGTTTATTTTGCTGAAAACTAAACGATACCTAAGCTAACGATACTCAAAATTAACCGCAAAAATGATTTGCGAAATTGTTTTTATGTCAAATAACCGATACGAAACGAAACTCTAAATGAAGCCTCTACTGTAATCTCTAAACGAACGAAACAGCATATTCCGACAGGGCCTGTTCAATGTACATAGACGGCCATCATGAAAAAAAGGGAATCAAAACAAAATACACATACATACAAGTAAGTTTAATCGGTGTGCAGATTTTAATGTAGTTTATAAAATCGGGTCGCGGAAGTTTACGCGTTTTAGGCGATTTTAGTGATTTAGTTTTATTTAAGCAAAAAAAAGGAATGGTAAGTACTGCAAAATATATGTAGAAGAGTGTGTAAAGTTAGCTATGATTTTAAAAACTATATTTTGTTGAAAGAGACTGACCGACAAAAACAATACATTGAACATCAAAGGTTATTGACCTCGTTGACCTATTTTTTTAGACTGAGTGTTATTTTTTTATGCTGCGATGCAAGTGTGTTGATTGGATCTTGCATCTTGCAGTGATGAGGTATTTTATGAATCGTTTTATCTTGTTAGCCTACTTTAATACTTTCGGCGTTCATAGCTCGGTAAATTACTGTTGCCTTGCGCTGTTTGTATACAATTGACCATCGACTCAATCCTATTGACGAGGAGGTGTTTCTTTCTTTATTTATTTTCGTTAACCTACTAATGACTTCGAAATACATAGCTCGACTGATTATATTTTTGAACGGCTGGTTGTTTGTGACAGGGAGAGGTTTGTTTTTCGATATTGCTCTATCTTCCCTGCTCTCTACCGTTTCTTTAATTTCGATGCGTGATACACGCCTAGCGTTTTGTTTGTTTTTGTATCTTTAAGTTCATAACAACATGTTCCTACTTTTTTTTTGAACAATTGCTTCGCTATACCTGGGTGCTAATTTAGCTGTGAAGTCCTTGGTTTTATCGGACAGAAAGAAATTTTTTTTTAATATCACTTCCCCTTCCTCAAAAGTAATGTCTCGATTAGATCTAAGATTATAGTTGGTGGCGTAGCGGTTATATGCCTTTTTCAAGTTAATTCGAACTGCTTCATATAAGTGTTTCAATTCATCTGAGAGTTTTGGTGGGTTAAACTGATCAAGGTCAGCATTTGCTTCTCGGAGGCGAGTGTATTCTTCACCGGAGCTGACCATATTCTTCCCGAAGTTTACAAAGTACGGAGAGTAGCCTGTTGAATTGTGGACGTTGTTACGAATCGCGCATGCTATGTGTTGGACTCCTTTATCCCAGTCTTTTTGAGTTTTGTCCATAAGTGATGCACGAATAGCTGAAGTGATCACTCTATTCGCGCGTTCTGTAGGGTTTGGACTTGGGTGGTATGAGGCTAAACTCCAGTGTTGTATATTGTACTTATTTAGGAACTTCTCGAACTCTTTGGCGCGGAATTGGGCACCATTGTCGGAAATCAATACGGCTGGTACCCCAAAGAGTAAGAATACATTATTTTCTAAAAAGGTCATTACTGCCGCAGTCTTCGCTTGACGCATGACTTGGACTAATGTGAACTTTGAAAAAATATCTGTTACCACGAGCACCCATGCATTACCGGACTTCGAACGGGTGTATGGACCGAGAAAGTCTACTGACACCATTTCCCAGGGACGATCACACATTTTTGGTTTACCGCAACTGGGATTTGGATGGACATTATCAGTTTTCGAGCGTTTACAAGTTAGGCATCCCTTGCAGAATCGAAGGATATCTCCGCTCATTCTGGGCCAATAAAACCTTTCCGCTACTGCCTGATAGGTTTTTTCGAATCCAAAATGGGCCGAGTTGTGAATGTTTTCGATAATGCTCGCTCTTTCGCCACTAGTGGGGACATATTTCCACCTAAATGTCGGGTCATCGGCCTTTGCGACGTTCGTAACAAATTTATAGAGTTTATCGTTGACTACTTTGAAGTCCTTGTACTTATCGGGGTGTCTGGAAACAAGTTCTTTAAACTCATCATGAGGAGTATCTGAGATGCTATAAACAACAACACAAACCGCTCTAGAAAGTGCATCTGCACTAATATTGTCTTTTCCTTTTTTGTATTCGAAGACGATGTCGTAAGCTTGTATTTTCATCGCCCACCTTGCAATTCGAGGACTTTTACTATTAATTGACATTGTTTTGAGGAATGTCAAACTCATAGCGTCCGTAATTATTGTGAATTTTGAGCATTCGACAAAATGTCGGAAATGTTCTATTGCCATGAGCATTGCAAGACATTCTCGCTCCGTGGCGCTGTATCTTCTCTGAGTGGCTGATAACTTTTTTGAGAAGTACGCTATGCATCGGCGTTCGCCTTTAATATTTTGCGTAAGAACAGCTCCTACTGCCAAGTCCGAACTGTCTGTTTCAATTGAAAAGGGTGAATCGAACTCTGGGTTTGATAGAATAGGAGGAGAAGTAAGTGCAGATTTTAGCATTAGGAGGGCTTTGTCAGCGTCCTCCGTCCAGCGGAATTTCCCTTTGCATTTTTTTAAGAGATCAGAAATAGGGGATGCAATTTGGCTGTAGTTGTTTATAAATCTTTGATAAAAGCCGGCTAATCCAAGTAGCCTTCTCACATCTTTTATAGATTGCGGAGCTGGATAATTTAAAATCGGTTCAATTTTTGCGCTGTCGGTGGAGATGCCACTTTCGCTTAATATGAAACCTAGGTATCTCACTGACTTTTGGCAGAACTTGGACTTATCGATACTAATTGTTAAATTAGCTTCTCTTAGCCTGTTCGCAACTATCTCTAATAGCTGAAAATGCTCTTCCAAAGTACTTGAAACTATTATTATGTCGTCCAGGTATACAGAGACTCTGGGATGTAAATCAAATTTCAAAACTTTATTCATAAGTCGACAAAGGGTTGCTCCACTATTGAGGAGTCCGAATGGCATAGTCTTATATCGGAATAATCCCTTATTGGTTCTAAATGCAGTATAATCTCTACATTTTGGATCAAGCACCACCTGATGGTAAGCATCTTTCAGGTCGATGATTGTGAAATATTTTGCTTTCTCTAATCGCTCCAAGATATTTGTCATGTTGGGGAACGGATATTCGTCTCTCTTCGTCATTTGATTGAGGCGACGGGCATCTAAACAGAGTCTCCACGATCCATTGGGTTTTTTAACTGGGAGTAATGGGTTCACAAATTCGCTTGCACATTCTTCTATTGCGTCCATGTTTAGAAGACGCTCAATTTCTTTATCTACTTCCTGCTCAACCTTTGGGGAATATTTATAAGACGGTATTTTTCTAGGTGTCGCGTCAGGCATTAATTCTATGGTGTGTTGGATTAAAGGCGTTCTTCCAATTTTACCCTTATACGATCTTGGGAATAATTTGATGACATTAACCAATTTATCTTTTTCAGCAGTTGTGAGTACGTGTTCAGTTAAAATGGAATCTGAATCTACGACATCACCTTCTGGCGGTTCTAACGATGGGATGTTCAAACTTTCATCAATTACTGTCTCGGGCAGAATTGTTTGGACGTTTTTATCAACCTCCAACATGAAAACGAGGGCCTGATCGGCTTTCGCACTGATGGAATTTATCGTTGAAGTGGGTCCATTTGCAGGTTCTGGCTCATTGTGATCCAAGGTGATGCCATTTCCTGTCGTCGGGCGAATATTAAAAGCCCTCCAAAAGTCGTACCCGCAAATGAGATCCTTGGAGATTTCAGGGATGATCACTGTTGGAATTACCTTAGTGGTCCCTTCGAAAGTAAAAGGTATATAAACAAAACCGGCGCAACTTAATTTTTCGCCGTTAGCAGTTTGAACTTTAAGGTTAATGCTTTGAATTTTTAGGTTCCAGCGTTTAATCAACTCCATTGAACTGATCACGGAAATACTTGCTCCCGAGTCAAGAAGTCCGACCACGTCAGTATCTAGGATTTTAACTTTTACATGTGGGCAGGTAATTAGGTTAATGTTCACTATAAATATTTGGTTAAAATATTCGTAATTGGGAATCTTATCGTGGCTGGTACTAGAAGAAGGACGATCCCCATTCTCTTCTTCTAATCTTCGTTTTTTTCACTAGACTGGAAATGCTGCTTGGGGCAGGTTTTCTTGCTAACGTTGGGTTCACCGCAAGCGTAACAATATATTTTTTTGGGTTGCTGGCAATACCTTGCCAGATGACCGGATTTTTTGCAATTCCAACAAACCACTTTGTCGCTAGACTCTTCGACTAACTGCCTTTTGTCAACCTGAGAAGTAGAAGGTGTGGCATTATGGCCTGTTTTGAATTCCTTCTTGATATGTCGATCTTTAAAAGATTGTCTAATGTCATTAATTGCATTGATCTCTTCAGTATCATCATCATCCAGATTGAGTTCTTCGATTTCCTCAGGGCATATTTGATGCACGGTTTGTGGGTGAAATCTCTGGTTGTTTGTGGTATACAAGTTTGGTTCTAGGGCGTCCAATTGATAACAGTACTCGGCAAGCTCGTTTATTGAAGCAATAGGGCACAGAGCTAAACGCCTTCTGTAAGATAATTTAGTGTTTTCGAAAATGAGCTTAAGTTTTTGTTGCGGACTTAACTTTTGTGTGAGACTTTGAGACAGTCTCTCCATATCTGCTAAATAGGCACTGAATCGCTCATTCGGTCTTTGCTTTCTTTCCCTCATCTCATCTTCTATGGCCTTGTCTTTGTTCGGGTTTTCGAAGGTCATATTTAAATAATATACTAGGTGATTCCAGGTCAAAAAATTTCTCCCAGTACGTAAAGTACCATTTTCTAGCTTCTCCGATAAAGAAAATATATGATTGTTGAAGCAGTTCTTCATCGCTAACTCGATTTGCCTTCGCTAAAATAGTAACTTGTCGAATAAATTCGGAAACAGGCAACGATTTTGGTCCCATTTCACCATTGAAAAAAATTTGCCATTTTTCGATCTTGATTCTAAGATGATGTTGGTTGTTTGAATGATTCACGTGTTGGTAATAATTTGAATTTATTTGTTGGGGTATATTTGGGATTGGGGGTGGTTCAGGGAAATTTAAATTACTTGTATTTACTGCGGTGTGTTGGGCCGGTTGTCTACTGAATACTGGTCTACCTGGATTACAAAATGCACTATGGTTTTCTAAAATTGGTGGTGTTGGGCTTGTGTTTACAGCTGCGTTTTGGGTTGGGGGAATTTCTGTGCGATTTATATTACTTAGAGAACAATGCGGGGTAGATAAACTTGCCCAAGCATTGACGTAATTTCCCACAGCCTCTTTAATTGTTTCTTTAATAAAGTTTGTTAGGTCTGCAGTGAGAAGGTTCTGTAGTTGTCTATGGTCTACGTTGGCAGGGGTTTCAATTGCGGGTATCACAGGAATGGGTGGATCATTTCTTGGTATTTGTCCAGTTGAATGGTTTCCTACTTCGTTCTGAATGTTTACACTACCGATTGGTCTCACCCCTTGAAAACTCGGCGAGGAAGCCATAACCGGAACTGTAAAAGAAGCATTGGGTGTAACCGTTGCTTGTGGAGGTAGTATCTGCTCCATAGAACTAGGAAGGCTTGTTGGGGGAATTGGATTCCGAGTGTTTTCCAAGTACAATCTAGCATTGTCGGGTTGCAAATCCCGCTGGGATGGGTCAGATGGATGGGTGTTTCCTGTCTTGAAGTATTCTTGGAAAAGTGAATCGACCCAATCAATAAACGATTTTTTTAGTGCACTATCCGACGAGGGAGCTCTTAAGATTCTGTTTCTAAGACAAGTTAATCTAGACATAGATCGCGACGTTATTTGGCGTTCCAAATCTTTTCCGATGGCTGTTATTTTATGTGCTATTAAGCTCGTGATTTGTTCTAATGGGGTTGTCGTGATGTATAATTTCATGTTTTTGCGATCATCCTTCAATAGTACACGCAGCTCGCGACGTTTATTTTCTAGATTTTCTGCTATCGGTCTACCGCGGAGTTCTAATTCGTAATTTACTTCTTCTTCATCCAAATCGTCCGCGTGATAATTATACATGTTGATATCCATTCTTTTATGGATTTCACTAAACTAAATCGCGACGATCCCGATTTGGGCTTTGCAATGCAGAAATGAGAGCAGCGAAAAACTCTATACTGTAATCTTGTTAAACTTATTGTATGTGTGTAATGCGCAACTATTTTTTTAAGAAATAAATTAAAGTGAATGTAGACTAAATCAAACTAATTTCCAATATTCAATAAACAAAAAATTAGCGAAGAAACTATTTGTCGATCGTTAGTGAGCCTTTGAGTTGGGCGCCAATTTGTAACGACATGGTAACCTAACGGTTAGGCCGGTACGATACGAAACGATACGGTAACTCAAAAATGTGCCAACCGTTGGAACCTGTTACTAGAATCGGCAACGTTCAAGAGTGGAACTTTATTCCTTAAATATCGATACGAAACGAAACGATACTCCACTGCCAAAAAAAGCCACTCTCTTCCGTTGCGGACCGGCTTCAACCAAACCCTACTGTTTAGTCAAATCATTAACAAATCCGCTTAAGCGCCAACACAACCCAGCAAGGATTGTGATGCGGAAATGCGTGTGAATGCCTTCCCGGTTAGCTCGCTCAGGGCGGGTCTTACGATCGCGGTACGAAACTCAAACTCCCTAAAAATCGATACACTGTCGGAAATGGAAAGTTCATCTAGTGGAATTAAACTTATACTGAAACTTGCATTTTAGTTTTCGCTCACATCCAAAAGCTAAGTGTGGGCGTTCGAAAAGGTTTGTATTTAGCACTACGGTTGGTTTGGTTTTTGTGGTTTGTATTACAAATTTCGTCTACCTAATATTTGCGCGCAAATTCCTAAAATTAATATTAAAGAGCTCTGACCTTATTTGTAGTTGCTGGCAACCCGGGTTGACGATGGCAAGTTGAATCTGGATGGCTGCTGCTTGAAGATGTGGTGCTACTGCGACGACGTGGAAAATCAGCGGTCCTATTACCACCTTGCTGCTGTTCGACACCGGCTCACATCAGCGGGAGGTGCCGGTTTATATTCGCTGCTCACCACTGTATCGGAAATGACTGCACACGATTCAAGCGGTTCACGCCAGCGAAATTATCAGGAACTAGTTGCCGTTCGGTACCGCCTGGCGGATAGCGGCGTCGGCGACGACGACTCGTGGTTGCACTCAACGGTATAAGAACTGATGCTGGATTGCACCTGGATTATCGATGTCAGTTGGCGCGCCGATGAGGGCGTCTTTCCCGGCACGAACTTTTCCACCGGTAGCTATCACGTGACCAAAGGATGCTGTCCCGGAACTAAGCACGTGGTACTCGACAAGCGTGCCGAATGCAGTCGATGGAACGATTTTTCAGTCTGCAATTAAAACCTTCAATCGAAGGTTATCACCTTCGAACGATACACAACTTACTATTAAGCCACACTTTAGTTTAGTTAGTTGTTTTTACCTGGTATAGCTTTGCAACGATTCGAACAATGAATCTTGCAATTAGTCTACATATGTCGGCGACTTGTAGTGCCTTTTAGAAACAGAATAATTTAATTAGGCATGGTTTTACAGATCACTACAATTTTTGCTTACGGTTCGTGATTAGCAATAATCGCACTTGACGACGCCGTAGCGTCCGTATATCACGATCAATAATTGCTTTTTATGTTTTAGCAATTCGCACTAGTATAAAAATATTTCCAAGTCCTCAGACTACTTATTACTTCACTTTACACTTTTTAAGATCTTTGGTTCTGTGGCCAACTAAATTTGGAAACAACTGCCTAGCTCGACGACTAATATGCAAGAGGTATAACATGATCAATTGATGCCTCAAGAAGGCTATCCGAATGTATTTAGCGACAGATGGCTTGTTCTGATTGGCTAATTATAATTTGTAACTGATTTACAGCGAGTATGAGAGCTTATCTGATGAGATAAAATTAATTATATTTTTAATGAATCTAACGCTTCGCGATTTTGGTTGTGGTCCGGGCTAGATGAGCCATGTACTAAAATTGACCGGCGTAACGTTTCACTGCTAACGCATATATTATGATATGCAAATATCGCGAACTTACATTGCAAATACTGTTACAATAGAACCATAAGATGCTCAAACTACGGAACAGCCTTCTGCTAAAAATACTCACCATTGCCGTTATATTTCAATATACCCAGAAACACGGTCTCTCATTTCAAGTATTTCTTTTCCCGCCAATTTGTCATATTTTAGTACACGTGAAAGCTTTTCAAATGCTGAAACTGAAAAATTACAGTTTTAGAAATTTAGCAACCTTATCGATTAACGTTTACTATAACTATAATTGCTGCATTGTTTTAGATTTATAGTTTAAAAATGAATCAGATAGATTGCTCGAAATCGAATGAGAATATATAATATTAGGTTGGTAATTTATCTCATGCTCTGCCACATGCATTATGCATTATGCAACGATTTTCGATGCGGTATAGGAAAGTAATGGGAAAATCTACGGATCGAATGCTCTTTACCCAACACCAAGTTTAAGGTGCAGATATAGCTACAGCCAGTTCTGTTTCTCTTTTGTGGCTTCGAAATCCAGGGGTCTGATGAGATGTAGCAGAAGCAAATTTCGAGCTATATCACTCAGAAAAGTTGATTGCCATTTATCCTTCCAAATTCAACAGCACAATGGGAGTGAAATGAAAAAAGTTTACTCCCGAATCTTGAGGCATAAATTGAGACAGTATAACACCGAACAATTGGAAGACTAAAGATGGAAGTGCGCGATATAAATTTTCAAACATGATTCTATTCTCTATTTTGCTCCTGTGCGCTGTCTGCAATACAGCCGCTTTACTTTGCTAACAAGCGATGGTGAGAAAATTAGAATTTCAGCAGTACTTTATGTGGGTACATAAATACCAAGCGAAAAGGCGCTTATTCGCTGAAACTCGGAATCTGGGGGGAGTGGCAGCTTTTGACTGCTCAGGCTAATCAGGCGGCTCTGGATGGATTCTAAATTGGTATTTTACTTTTTGATGGAGTGGGCGTTTGTTATCGATTTTCGCGAGCTTCGGGTAATCATTTATATTCGTGGAAAAGTTATACTCAAGGGGCTGATTGTATAAATAAGGTTGTTGTCCTCAGAATATGTTTTCGGCAAGGCTGTTAGCAAATGGAGCATTGAATTTGGCAAGTGGTTCAAACTGGTCAAAACGAAGCGTACATACACTAGGCACAGAAATTGTCCGTACAGCAGGTTTTTTTTTTGTCGTGACTAACGACTTACCTTTCAATATAGGGGCCCCTTTTCAAAATTTCGGAAGAAAAATGATGTAAGATTTTGAACGCTTATATCTTTTGTTGTACTGAATCGATTTAATCAATTTCTTCGGCATTTTGTCGAAAATTTTTGTACCAATGTTGCATTAAATTTTGGAATATGTAGGAATTCATTATCAACGGAAAAATATTGTTTTGAAAAATCTTTCGAAAACGACTCGGAAAAGTGAAAATTTTCAGCCCATCCTGCACAGAGCTGTCAATATGGTGCACCAACCGAACAATAAAATGATGAAAAGTTTTAAATATAGGTCCACTACATGTTTGTTCCTATGATTATTCGTATTGGGTTATTTGACGAGAGTAGTTGGTAGGGGAAAGCCGGCATATTCGTTTTGGTTATGCCATTAGAAACCGGACGGAAAGGAAAGGCTCATGCACGGCACGAGAACGAGCGAGAAAGCGATAGTAGTGAATATTAGCGAAAGCGTTACGTACATTTTGAACCTTAATAACAGGTTTTTGCAAATCCTTCCAATTTTCAATAAAAAATTGCACGAACTTCTGTATCAATGTCAATAAATTGTTCATACACTATCACTCTATTCGAAATACAATTAAATGAATTGAATAGGCTTAACTTTTTTGTTTTACTTCATTTATATTTTCACAACATGTTATTGGACGTTTCTTTTGTATTTGTTTCATTCGGTTTCGTGTTTTAGATTGTTAACGTTAAAATATACCTACGTATTTGCAGAAATGGCGAGCAGAAAAATTGTCCCATGACATCAAACAGAAAACTATTTATGCTATCAGTGAAAGCAAATTGAAAACTCATTGAGAAGTTGAAATATTTCATGGATAACAAAACAAGTGATCTATTTGATGTTTCCAAAGAAATAGAAACAAACATTTTTTTCTAAAAAACGCAAAGCATGTAAGCACATCACAATGAGATCCAAATATGATGACATATTTGAAAAAGTTTAACCCTTTATAAGGCCCAGAGTTTAGGGCTATTAATGAATGTTATATTAATAGAATCACGGTTCTCTCACTTAGTTTAGAATATATTTACATTTATTTCGTAATAAAAACTCTTTTGAAAATATACTGTTACCGCTTGTTAGAAAAATACAGTCTTTGTAATATTTGATGTTTTTCTAACGAGATTGGTGCAAATATAAAAACATATCGAGCTGGATCAAAAGTTCAAAAAGAAATTAAGGTGGGTTTTTACCTGATTAACAGTAAATAACCCCTGGATTCTGAGGATAAGTTGAAAAATGAGACCACAGATTACAGACGTTCATTTATTCATTTTATTTTTTTCTTTGCAATTTTTACTACTCATAAACCAAAATTTCGGATTAAAAATAGTTGTTTTTACAAATTTGCATCACCAACTTATAGGGTCTAGAGTTTTTTTTTCAAAATCGAGCTAACTTTATTGTCTAAAAGGAAATCGTTTTTGTTTTTTCAAAAAACTTCACCAATCTGACCCTTTTCCCTATATCTCAATAAAAAGTAATAAGAAGAGTAGCCAGACTCATAACAAGTAGATTTCATAAGATTGGAACACTTCTCACTTTATATTCCTGCGTTTTGAACGAAACGAAAAAGTGGAAATATAGCTGCCACTGCCTCATAAAGGGTTAAACCGATGTCAAAATAATATGTCCATTTGATACCTGATATCAAAATATGTTGTCTATTTGCTGTAGTTTTGATGTTTGACTTTGCTCGGGTCTCCCAAACTTCGTAGGTTTTACATAACTCTGCGTGCATGATGCGGATATCGCTTATTCCATTCAGTGGTGCAAATTTTCATTTTCAAATGCCAACTTTCAGTTCAATCAAACCCAACCATGATTCAAATTCAAAGCCTCCCTCAATCATTCACTTTCAAGTTGGCGGGATTTTCATAACTCAATCGTACGTCTTCATTTCAAATTGATGCTTTTTCATTCACCAACCAAAGCTGTCATCTGCTCTGTAGAGTCCAGTTTAGGTTAAATGTCGTCATGTTTTGCGTTTTCAAGCTTCCATGGACAGTACGAACTATGTTCAGAGTAGTTTTGCTTGAAAAACCTAGTCAGTACCCCAGTACAGAGATATTCACAGGGTCAATGAAATTGAAAATGAATGGAAAATGATTGAGCAGGTCGGCTGTTTGAATGAATAATGGAAACGAACAACTGCGAATTGAACATACTAGGGCATGATTTGAGATTTTTTCCTCCTTCAAGTTCAAAACAAACTGTTGAAAATTTGCAGCTCTGATTCCATTCATTCGCTTGAATACTTGGAACGAAACGCTCAAAATTTACACCCATTATTTTCAAAGGTATCGATAAAAAGTAAAACTTTAAAATTTCATCAATATCGAAGCTTTACTACTAGATTTACAACAATTGTAGTTGTCTCTTGTTAACTCGAAGGCAGCGCACAGCATTTGATATGCGAAACCGTTACCTCGCTGCATTCGAAAAACACATATGCTTTTCAAACAATAAGTTGAGTAAAAACATTCAAATGCGTATCTAAATTTTACCCTTACATATCCCTATATACAGGGAACACAAACTTATGGTTTTATAACTATTGGGTTAGCGTGGAAAAGAGTTATTGGCCTCATCAGTAATGTTTACTATTTTGTTTGGGAGTGAAATATCATGGCTGTGTTGTGTTGTAATTGTATTGTGTTATCATTTTCCATTTCCCTAAAAAAAAGGTTTTCCTCTCTGAGATAACATGGCATGATACAGATTTGCGATTAACGTGGGGGATGTGGTAATTGAACTAATTCATTTGGATTCCTGAATTAAGGACCAGCTCCTGTGCATTCGATAGGGCTGATGACTAGTTCAAATTATACCAAAGAGTGGTAATCTTCTTCAAGTCATCCCTTTCCAATACCTTTGCTAATAGTTTCCATCAATTTTTTACCCATAATTTTACAATGGGCGAAGAGAATTTTGCCTACCACCTCATTCGCCGCCTGATTTTCGACGTTACGATTAGTTACGTTAGTTACGTTACGAAAAAAATGTGACATCCTGCGGTCTTTGTAGAAGTCTCACTCAACTTTTGGTGTGCAAAATTAAATCGCATGGGAATATTAAATCTCATAAATTCTTCTTACACTTCGTTGGATTCTTTACCGACGCAGTTTTTCCTTATGTGGCATTGTATTTATCACTCATATGAGTAAATGAGTCCGGATAATTTACCACTGCGCCAATAAAATCTCATATTTTCACGCGAAAAGTTATTGACACTCACACAACTTCTCAGGCTAAATACAACGCATTATTTCTCCGCCGGAGAATAAGCGAATGAGTTTATCACAGTATCCGTTTCACGCTCGCTGCCTTGCTGGCGCTATTCCAAAACAAAACAAGTGTAACGTACTTCTCCGTTGGTTTTCTTAGAAATGAAGTGTATATTTTGACACTTTTATTATTTTCCACTAAAATAAAATATTATCACCTTCTATAATGAGAAGGAAAAAATCTGAAAAATTTTATCCGAAAATTTTTTCCCACACTATTTGTGGAAACGGAAAATTTTACCGGAATCCCGAAAAATATGAACATCGGATAAGCTCCTTCTCGCGTGAGTGAGTGAGAATTACAATGTCTGCATTTAAGTCAATGAAAATGTGGACCATTTTATTAGTGATGCTTGGATAATAACTATTAAACCTTCATTCACTGCATCGTGTCCAACATTTTCTGTTGAATTTTGTTTTCGACGGAATATCCTATTCGTAGAAATGGCGTTTGACGAAATGACTCGTACTCCTCGCCTTATGATGATTTTTCATTTCTATTGTTGTGTAATTGAACACCACGTTTATATGCCTTTATTCTCTTTCATAATATAGTTTTAAAAATTATCGTTCCTGATATCCTGTCCGTTGAACGAAGCATGCATATTG
Source organism: Topomyia yanbarensis (assembly GCF_030247195.1). Classification (NCBI taxonomy): domain Eukaryota; kingdom Metazoa; phylum Arthropoda; class Insecta; order Diptera; family Culicidae; genus Topomyia; species Topomyia yanbarensis. Next base: position 170,686,346 of record NC_080672.1, read on the forward strand.
AAAACAAATCTTCCTAGAACAATCAGCTCAATTGAGTTCCATTTGTGGCTTCTGCTCTCTGACTGTTTGAAATATTCACAAATCATTTTCCACATTTCCCTTTAGTAGCAATATAAAGGACCAGAAATGCAAACTAGCATCTATCCGAAGCAGCACCTAGCATCAATAAATGTTGTTTCAGTCCAGTTCTATGTCTATTATTCAGAACGGCACTTAGCCAAGCTTTTCGAAATTGCTATCAATGAAACCTCAATCGCCTTCTCAGCTTCCGGTTCGATATCCCTCTCAGCTGGAACCGAATCTGGTGAGCAGTGTGGGCCGACGGATGTGGATGCTTATGCTCTTTACGATCAGCATTATGGTCGAAGGCTGCCCCAGCATGCCAAAGTCACGCACATCGCAAATGAACAATCTCGTGGATACGTCTACGGCAAATATTTTACAGCCCACGCCCCACGACAAAAGGCTCGGTTTCATATATCATGCATTTCAGAAGGTTGTATCGTAGAGCCAGGGGAGTTTATGATCTGTCTACCTTTTTTCTTTTCCTATTGTTGGGGAATATGCGATATTCTACCACTCCATAGGTGAGAAAAGAGGTGCTATAAAGCCGCCCAAAATAATACACAACGCTAAAAAGGATCCGATTTACTATTTCAGTATCTGGTACAAGCGACAGACGCAAATGGAACACAGAGTTTAGTTGTAAAGTCAGCGACAAACAGAGAAAATTAAATTATATTTCCGAGTGGGCGAAATTTGCAGAATAAAAACAATGTTGAAATCTCGGATTATTCCAGCTGGATGTGAGCTATGGCATTTTATATTATTAATAACAAACTTTCGTATAAATAGTGGAAGATAAGTGCATATTCACTTCGCAGAACACGACGCCACAAATGATGAGTTACATTCAAACAACCAGAGGTCAGTGTCGCGTACTAGGACACGCTACTACTTTTCGTCATCTATTAGCGAAGGTTTTGTTTTGGTTGAAATAACGTTAATTAAATTCCAGAACTGTTTTGTTTAGCATTGTAAATGAACCGATTTTACAGTTACGCATGCAGGGATACAAATTATAAAACATCCAAAATGACTGTAGGTCACCTTCACACAGTAGAAAGGACGGCTTATCTCATTCAACTAAAGCAAACCATAAAGCACACCTGCGAATATCGCACTGATCCCGTAAAATTACAGTCCCAAAACTTGTTTGAATTATTTGTGAGTAGGGCATATTCGGATGGGCGTAATTAGATGCGCTGGGTAACCAAGGAAGTCGTATGTATTTTAAGGCGGTAAACATTTTGAATGTTGTCTTGAAATAATGTATACAATGAGCATTTTAGCATGAGATTTGTAAGTCAGATTTCCGTCTCGGTACGTTCGTAGGAGTTAATCATCATGCGGCGAAGCTGATGTTCTAATATATAATGAATCAGTTGTTCTATTGAAATCTTCCGGCAAGGAAGTAATGCTCAGTGTTTACCATGTTTTGTGAAATCAAATAATTATATTTCTACCATGCGCAACCAAAAGTGTCCTACATTTCTGGAATTTTCACCATTTCAGGCGTCCCTAGGTCTAAGGTTTAGCTCCAAGTCTAAGACTAACTGACTGCAGTGACTAAAGTACGAAGGTCATTACGAAAGTTTTCAGCCTTGCCGGCTGAAAGTCATGGTACATTCAAGTTTTTTTTGCCAACCAATAGATGGCCTTTACGTATGTGTACAAATTTTAGAATTCAGTACGATTGCTCAAAAACTACTTGCAATACAATCTCCATTCACTGTGCAAATTGTTCATTTGATAGGTTGCATTATATTTTAGCACACATGGTTTAAAGTTTGTATATGTTTAACATGGATAAAGATTCCATATTGCTTAAATTCTTCTAAACACGTTGTATTCTAAAAATATGTAAATACGAGTACAGTGTACAACTTCTCCACAGACTGTAAGAGACTATGATATCTAGTTCAGATGTTAATCTATATACAATCCTTAAGAGTCTACATCGTTGATGAGAATTGGATTTATCTAGATACCCCATCGAATACTTTAATCAAGTTATCCATGATATGCTAGTTATAATCTGGATTATACAGTTACAAACATACCCAAGCAAATTCTCATGGACTAAAACAACATACAACCTCTTAAAAGGACCATGAATATGGAGCGTACAAATTTTACAACTATCAAAACACCATAAAATGGTCTCAATAACCCATATATACACCAATAACAATTTTTAACATGGGATCTACCGGACCATGGCGATGGTGTTTTCATGGGTTGATCCCATTAGAAACACTATCAAAATACTATATAATGGGGGTGAATCTAGACCATGAGCATGGGCCTATTATGGGCTTATCATTTGCTCGGGTAGGCAGTCTTATAGTTCAGATGCATGTAAAGTGGGATTGTTATTATGTCAAAGAGTAGATTTCAAATAAAATAATGAGGGGAAGTCTTCGTTTGTAACAAATCCGTTATGTTTAACGTGTTGAATTCACAGCAAATAATATTAATAATATTTCTCTTAGCCTTTAATTTGCCGAAAATATCCAACAAGATCGATACAGTAGAACTTTATGGCAACTCAAATCACAGAGAACAGACATATACGCTAGAAAAAACTTTCCCAAAAAAACCTGTGTAAACATTTAAATGAAAATACGTTGAAAATCACCATCGCATACAGGTTCGCATGCGTGAGTCACCATTGTATCCAAGTTTGCACACAAGTCCCGTATAGCGATTGCAGGCCGATCGAAGCGCTGGCCAGTGGCAAGTTGCTACTTGCTGTTGTCATTTTAAAGCGACAGTTTTATTTCTTACACAAGTTGAAAACTTTACTTGTATGTCAGTTCTCAGTGCTCAAATATAGTAACAAATTGGATTAAATGGTATGTAAACTTCGGGGAAGCTTAATAACTTGGGACAAGTTTATACCCTCTCGAGGCTGTTAATGTTTCTTTCGAATGTTAATGAGTAGTGCAGACCTAGTAGGCGGATTTAGCGTAGTTGATCAATCGATTACGTAGTTGATTCCCAAAACCGCACATAAGGTTTTACATTTTCCTTAAGGGATTTTTCTTATTCGGAAAGAGGCCAATGGTCCTATGGTTGAAACCTGTATAATCGAAATAATAATAAAATAGTGCAAGCAAGCGAAAAGTCGTTATTGCTACCTTTTTTATTTTTGTACTGTTACTATCTCAATTGTTAAACTTTCCTCTACTCCAATCCATTGTCAACAGGAAAATGGTTAGAAGACGTTGTACGGCATGGTACAAATATCCAAACAACATGGCAACGTGCCGTTTAGACCATTGTATTCTGATTCCTGATTCTAACTGAATCAAATCGTAAAGCACACCTGCGAATTGAATTAGCGCACTGATCCCGTAAACTTACAGTCCTACAACTTGCTTGAATTATTATTTGTGAGTGGCTGTAGGGCATATTTGGATGGGCGTAATTAGATTCGTTGGATAAACAGGAAGTCGTATGTATTTTGAAGCGGAAAGCATTATGAATGTTCTCTTGAAATAACGTACAAAAGCAGCATTCGAAAGTTCACACGCTTCTCAGAATGCAAGCTTAGGATTAGACAGCGAACTACATGCTGATTTTATATTTGATATGTATGACAGATTCTCGTCTCGGTATGTTTGGAAGAGTTATTCATCATGCGTACAGTGGTTCAAAACATGCTTTTAAGGAATTTAATTGGATGGAGATAAAAATAATCATATTTGCGAATTGACATGTTCTACAATGTATATGTGTATACAATATTGTGGATGCTTTTAGCTCCATCCAATTAAGTTCCTCCAAAGTATGTTTTAAACTACTAGATGTGGTGCGGTGCAACTGATGCTTTTATACATAATGAACCAGTTTTACGATGTGTTATTAGAAAGTTTCGGGAAGGAAAGATGTTTTTGTGAAATCGGAAAATTAGATACCATGCTCAGCAAAGATGTGGTACATTCCTGTAAAGTTTCACTATTTCTGGAATGCTGATTTAGTTCTGATTACGCGCAAGGAAAACGAGAAAACATACTTTGTACCGATACGGTTCCTGAATGTTGATTGTGACTGGAAATTTATAGTGCTACGCTGTTTTATCTAGAATAATTTCATATAGAGGAGTCAGAGACAATCTTTTCTATACTGATGCTTTATACACTTATGGGTCTGTTACTAATACCCTATGTTACGTTCTATATATAGCTTGTGTTTTGTTTTATTGTTTTATTGGAGCAGGGAGCAGCTTTCATTCAAACCATCTCTCCAGCGGGCATAAAACCTCTTTTGCACCAACAAATTACAATAATTCAAACGATACATTTCACAGTTTATTTCTACAAGTAACACTAACACTTTGCTATAGTATAACTAACATAGGGACAAAAGCTAACTTGACGAGGAATTAACAAACAATTACTTGGTGACGTTACGGGAAAGTTGAAAGTCAAAGTGGGTGGGTTGTTGGTCAACATCGGTTGATTAACGATACACACTAGCGTAGGGCTTATTATGGCCATAATTAGTTCTGGCAATAGGAAGACGAAAGAATGGATGGGATCGAAGGCTACGACGACGGATGTCGACATGCAATAACTGTGGAAGATCAGGACAGTCGTGATTCAATTAGATCGGCGATAAAAGTTGCTTTGGTAACATCCCGACGAATGGATAGGAGACCGAGATCGATGAGCCTGTGATCAGATCAGAGTAGCGGGTCTTTCCATAGAAGTCACCGAAGGACGGATCGGACCAATTTACCGTGCACAGTTTCGAATATTGTTTTGGTAAATAGGTAACTAAACAACAGTATATGCATACGTTGAACGAACCATAGTCCTTCGATACCTTCCATTCGGAAAATGGAGAAGTTGTTAGGAGGGGATGTAGAGCTTAAAGCACCTTGCAATTCAAACATAATTAGCATTAATCAGCGGTTTTACTCCTAACCTTTTTGCAAATTGCAAACTCATTAAAGATCAACGTCGTAGTCAAGCTAACGCATTGAGCTTCATTTCCACATAAACTAATCTTTAAAAAATCCGTTAATCATCTTTTGAATAAAATATCACCATATAGCACACAGAAATTACAAAAATCGTGACTGAGTCAATATCGTTTATAGTAACTACGAACTATAATCACAGGAGAACTAAACGTGCTAAGGAGACTACCACACTGATCCAACCGAACGTTCGTGTTTCGGTGCGAACTAGGTTTGTGGAAACAGAAAGCTTCATAAATACAACGTTTATTATCTCTCAAAAATGCAAGGGGTATAAGAGGCCCCGCTAGTTACTGTTCTCTAGTTTCAATGAACTTGTAATTTGAAATATAAATCGAGCGTTTTCGGGCTTTCGATTCTCTCACTGATAAAACGACAAAAAAGAGACTTTTGATTTCATTGGGTCTCAGGAGCGATGCTTCTTGAAGTGACAATTTTAGTTTGCCTTTTTGAGGGCTATTCATGATAGAGGTGTGCGCCGCGCCACCGATTTCAGGTAAAACGCCGGCGCCACACCGGCGCGCTTGCTATTTTTACCTGAAATTGACGGCGCGGCGCACACCTATAATTCAAGATTTCTGGAGCATCACCACGATTTTCGTAAATATACTTTACGAAATCGTGATTTTGTGATCCCCTTAACTCGACACTGTTTGCTGTTTTATTCATTCTCGTCCTAAAAGAATTTTTCGTCGGATTATTTTCTTAAATAATTCTTATTAAATGATCTTCGGAATAGTTGGGATCAATCTTAGAAAAAATAAGAATAAGACATTGACAAATCTTTTACAAGTGTTCTACCGCCTAAATAATACATAATAATTATTTGCACCGATACATTACATTTTGCTCATATCTCAAGTTTATTGATTTACATAACCGAATTAGTTTTCAGGGAGCATTAGATGAGATGTGAAACAACAAAATGATCTGTTACGCATTTCAATGCAATTATTTCGAAATCAATCGAGCAAAAGTTGGCTCTAGGTATACCGTGCAATGAATCTAGAATTGTATAATTGCTTATCAAACACAAATAGCAGTGGAGCCATTCATGAACAGGTGCTGGGGTCTATTTGTGTGTGTGTGCTGGAGATACTGAGGATACATTGTTTCTGTTCACCTGACCGCAAATAGCCCCATCCATCAAAGAGATTCTTCTTGTTTGCTTTCAGAGAACATTAGAAACTTTGTCAAGTATGTATGTACATAAGTATTAATTTCATGTTGGTCTAGCTGCATCCACCAAATGGCTCTTGGTACCAGTCATTATGACACATAGCTTCACCCAACCGCATCTAATGGGAAATCGTCTCAAGCTTGTCTGTCAGGATGTTTGCTCGCCCAAACTATTTATATATTCGCCCATAATATGCAATCATGGAAATGAGAGATAAAACTATCAGAGTTTGGTTGCTAGTTGGTGCCAGGGCAGGCATCTTAATTATATTTAACTATTCTGACTGACAGCGCCAAAAATAAAGCTTTTAGTTCAGCTGTAGATATGTATATTTTTGCAGTCAAGCTCTGAAGATAATGAAGTTGACGATGATAATAGTGGTGTTTAGGAAAAAGTGATTTGCTAAACGCAATTGAATTAAGTAGAATGACTTATAGTTTCGAATAAGGATATAACCGTGCATCATGCTATAGCAGTCATGTTATTTAAAGTGCATAAATGAATTAATTATGTTTTCAGGCACTTGAATTTATTAAAATTTTAAAAGTGGAGCGTACAATTTCAAGTACAAAGTATACATGTCGCAATCACTTGAAACCCTGCTTAAATAAAAATAATACCATGGGTAAACGATATACAAACAAACACAAAATCGATTCCAGTATACAGCAGAAGCCCATTTGAAAGATTAATGTAATTATGCAACTTCTCGCATTGGTTTGATTTATGCGAAGTTTTGTGCTGCCAGTGATTTTATCGTTTTCTGCCTGCGTGCCCTTAAATGTAACTTTTCAAATTAAATTCCACTTATTTTCGCATCTATCCCAGCGCACAGTGTTCAAAATTGACTTCCGACTAAGCCGATTTACAATGGAGAAATATTTGTGGTACGAGAAAACAAACAGAAACCGTCTTCGAAAAAAACGATATAATATTTCCAAAACATTAACACCAATGAAATTGTTTTGTTGTTTGGAAAAGATATCTCATTAGCACGCGCATTGTCGGAATTAAATATAGGAGGTAAAGCACAGTAGTAGATCGCTATAATGGACCCTTTTATACCGAAATGGCACTGAGAGGCATCGAGAAGCATCTGGAGCAACCGTATCTTTGGTTCAAAATGGGTATACCCCATTAGGCATAAATACGTTGGGCATACGGATGTTGAGTTTACGTACGTTCGGAATAATAGTCGTAAGGCATAATGACATTAAACACAATGAAAGTTAGGCGTAATATACTTTAGCCAAAATAGACGTTAGGCGCAATGGACGATTGGCATAACGTACGTTAGGCATAAACTATCATGTTGATGAATGGCTGAAAGAAAAGTATTTTTCGACGAGGATGGCGATCACTCGAGAGCCTGAATTTTTGCACTTTGTCTTGTAGAAATACGCCGTAAATACGCTGTACAACCGGTTTTCGCTGAAAACCAATTTGAAGGTAGCTTGTAACCAATTAATCGATAAGTAATTTTCATACAAGTGAATAAATTAGCCAATAAATTGTTTAATTAATTGTTCATTTTGCAGCTACTCGTTGAAGCTATATCAGAGAATGGTTTAGAATTGCATAGATTTTTCTAACCCGGAAAACGTGCCTAATGCCAAAACTTCTAATATTAAAGTGATGTGATTTTTAGGAAACTATGCCCATCGTCTATTATACCTAAGGTAGATTATGCCTAACGTCGCGCAACCAATTCACAATAACGGTTTTGCTGCTTGGTTGCTAAATCGTCCCTCTTATTATGCATAACAGTGGCGTAGCTAGAGGGGGGATTTGGGGGTTAAACCTCCCCACAAATCAAAATTAATTGCATTGAAAAAAAAAATTGATTCTAAAGAATTTAATTAAATATTCTACAAAATATTTTTAGAAAAATTAGAAAAATAGAATTTAGAAAAATAAAATATGTGGGAAAGGGATCCTGTAACTTATCTCTTAGCTGAAATCCCATAGTTGACAAATTACTTAATGTAAAATTGTTTATTGTTTATTGTTTATTTGTTGTACCGTCACCAACAGACCCCTTGGCCCCAATGGTGGTTACTTAAACTAATTACATTTCAGAATACGAATTATTTTAGTTTTTATCGAATTCCTTGTCAGGTTGAAGTCAAACGCCGTCGCCACACTGTTAAACACACGCTGGAGTCCGGTAACAGCGCCCTGGCGCCCATAGTTAGTTCTCCTGAATGGGACTCGCAGAAGAGAGTTATTGCGCAGAGCTCGAACGCGAGCTTGAAGATCGAGGCGTCCGAGGATTGTAGGGCAATCCACCCTGGCATACAGTAAGTCCGAGACGAACAGGGCTCGAGAGCAGTCCCTCCGGATGCTTAGAGTATCGAGCTGTATTAACTGACAACGGTTTTCGTAGCTCGGCAGCTGAAATCTGTTTTGCCAAGGAAGATGTCGGAGTGCAAAGCGTATGAACCGGCGTTGGACGGCCTCGATTCTGTCGACACCGTTCTGGTAGTAAGGGTTCCAAACAGCAGAACAATATTCCAGTGTTGAGCGAACCAGCGCACAATAGAGAGATTTTAAACAGTATACGTCCTTAAAGTTTTTCGCTATTCGGAAGATGAACCCAAGCTGTCTTGAAGCCTTATCAACAATGGATGATGTATGTGGTTTGAACGTTAGTGCCGAATCCATGATGACTCCGAGATCCTTGACGTTAGAGTGTCTTGGAATACTCGAGTCGAAGAGATGGTAGTTAAACTGAATCGGATGGCGTTTCCGCGTGAACGTAACGATTGAGCATTTGCTCGGGTTTAAAACCATTCTGTTTAGATCACACCACGTACTAAAGCTGTCCAATTCCCTCTGAAGAAGCTCGGCATCGGTTTTATCCCGTATTTGTTGAAAAATTTTCATGTCGTCGGCAAAAGAAAGGCGGGGTCCTTGTAATTTGATGTTGACGTCATTAAAGTAGAGGAGGAATATCACTGGACCGAGATGGCTTCCTTGTGGGATGCCGGATGTAGCGAAGAATGGTGTAGATAGACAGTCCTTAATGCTGATTTGGAGTTGCCTTCCATCGAGATAGGAACGAAACCAGCGCAGAAGTTGTCCATGAATACCGAGTTTGTCCAGCTTCGCTATTGCGATATCATGATTGATTTTGTCGAAGGCCGCAGATAGATCCATGTAAATAGCATCGGTTTGCAATCCGTCAGCGAATCCATCCATTGCATATGTTGTGAACGAGAGCAGGTTAGTCGTTGTCGATCGTTTAGGCATAAATCCGTGTTGATCGTCTGCAATGTAGTGTTTGCAGTGAAAGAAAAGAGGGTCTAAGACAACCAGCTCGAATAGTTTTGATACTGCACTTAAACACGAGATTCCTCGATAATTGTCAATGTTCGATTTGTTTCCTTTTTTGTGAACTGGAAACATGTGCGCTGCTTTCCAGCAGGAAGGGAATGTTCCAGTATTGAGTGATAGCACAAAGACTCGCCGAAGTGGTTCAAGAAGCCCGCTGATGCACTTTTTGACAAAAATCGAAGGAACGCCATCTGGACCCGGGGAACTAGATGCTTTCAGCTTGGAATTTGCTGCAAGAATGGCAGCATTATCGACACAAATTCGGTTGATGGTTCGTCCTAGAGAAGGAGTTAGATTTGAAGCGGCAGCGACTTGTTGTGGGGAAAGGTTCTCGTCGGAAAAAACGCTTGAAAATTTGTCGGAAAACAATTGGCAAATTTCCTTAGTGTCGGTGCCTAAAACTCCATTTAATGACATACAAGATGGTAACCCGGATTCTTTTCGCTGCTCGTTCACATATTTCCAAAACGACTTGGGCTTGGATTTCAGTTGACGTTCGACGTTTCGCTGATATCTAAAAAAGGCACGTCTGCTTTGCTGTTTGTATTCGTGGTTGAGTTGAAAGTAGTGGTTTCGTAATGCAAGTGTCTTATGCTTCGAGAACTTTTTAAATGCGGCTCGTTTGGCAGTTTTTAATCGTCTAAGCACTGTTGATTGCCAGGGAGGGTGTTGATTTGTGCTGACTGTTCGTTTTGGCACATGACGGTCGATTAGGTAGTTAAGAATATTAGAAAACGTCATCGCTGCTTCGTTCGCGTCATCATTGTTAAGATTTTCGTCCCAGTTTATATCCAACAGCGTGCTAACGATGCTGTCGTAGTCAGCGTTTTTAAAATCGTAGACGATAGAGCTTGAGACGTCTTCAAAACTCACTCCTAGGTTACCAGCGAGTACAAGATGTAGTGGGGGATGATGGCGCACATGCTGGACTAAAGGTGTCGGAGCGGCGCAGCAGTACGGAGCGTAGTCCCGGGCACTTACAAAGCAGAGGTCCAATGTACGTCCGTTCTCGTTGATGATATTATTAATTTGCCGAAGAGTTGCGCTACTGTAGTTGTCCAAGATACAACTGGCATTGTTGATAAGCACAGATTTTTCGATATCCAATCGTAGAAATCCATTACTTGCTGGGCACCAGGTCAAAATAAAATAACTGTCTGAATTATTATGGTCTAATTTTAGGAAAGATGCTCCAAAATATGGTTTAGAGACAATTTTTCGAATGGGAAGCTAAGTTTGAATAGGTTGTCTATATACTTGTTCACCGAAAACCTGCATACATTTCAAAATTCGCAGAAAATCAGGATCGGTTTTTATGAGCATTTGATTTTTGTTGTATTATAAACTATATGAATAGCCTCTGAGCAGGATTGGAATTAATAAATATTTCAATATACTTCAAGTTCATGGTTATTAATAATGTATATTTGAGTGCTGAATTTAATTGTGTACTAAAATTTGTACTAGGTAATAGGACTCGTTGTCAAGTTGTGAGCCTGAATAATGAAGAAAAGTAAAATCAATGCTCGATATATTTTTAACAGTCACGATCACATTCATTCGTAACTGTGAAATTTCGAAGTTAAGTAACATTGAAGAATTTCAAAACGTAAAACTGCTCATCTTCTGATAAAATAATTTTGGCGGTTAATCCTCTTATAAATAATTATTGAGAATTTACTCTTCATGCAAAATTGGGTCGAGACTTAAGGTCTCCAGCAAAGTTTTCGAAAATGCTATTTCAAAAAACTTTTTCGAAGACATGAATTTCCCACATATTCAGAGTATCGAAATATAGTAGTAGAAAACCTTTACAACAAGTTATTCTGATATTACTGTATTTGGAAAATCTTTTCTGCGGTTAATAAACAATAAATTTACATTGTATTCAAGTCTCTGAACCTTACAAAACATACAATTACACAAATACAGGGTTTGCCCAGAAACACAAAAAGTGTTTCCGTTTTTTGGATCTAGCATAAATTCGGCGGTAGCTTAGTCCTGTCATTGTACTGTCAGATTCTGATGAGATGAAATCGAAACGCAAATTACATAACTAATTTAACCCTCAAAAAGGCAAGCTAAAATTGTGACTTAAAGAAGCATCGCTCCTAAGACTCAATGAAATCGTAAGCCTCTTTTTGTTGTTTTATCAGTGAGAGAATCCAGGGCCCGAAAACGCTCGATCATCTGAATTTCAAATTATAAGTTAATTGAAACTAGGGAACTGTAACTAGCCGGGCCTCTGAGACCCCTTGCCTTCTTGAGGGTTAAACAATTTTCTCCTTGGTGCAGAAAAAATAGTTTTACCTAAATTTTTCTTCACTAAGGGGAAATATAGTATGTTTATTTAAGTTCGATATGCTGCATTAATGTAGCCTTCATATTTTTAGCAAAATTGTTTAAAATGACATTATCAATAACTTTGCTGAAGGCATTAAGTCTTTTGCTATTTTTGAAGAGTTAATTTTCCATAATTACCTCTATGAGAATTAATCACTAAAATATTTATATCAAAGCATGCGCTGTTTTATGTTGGAAAACTTCTCGAAGTTGTCAAACCTCCAAAGTCAATATTAGGTGATCTTGAACGTTGAAATTTTTTTCGAACATTTATTCCACTTAAAAAATCACAATCTTTGACTTCATTGACATATTATACAAGAAAATGATTTATAGAGGTTTGAAAACTGTTCCATGTTGATTCTTCTTGTGTGTAGACTGGAATGACATCTGTTAGACAACCTATGTTTCTGAATTTTCGATAATTTATCAAACTCATATTAAATTTTAGTTTTCTTCGAAAAAATCACGATTTTCATCAAATCCCTCCCCCCCAAACCTTTAATCTCTTTATTAATATTGGCATAGTGAGCTAATGATTTCATGGATCTCAGTTACATTTTCCTGAACATGTTTCGTTGTTATCATGTTACAACCACATCGCAATTTAAAGAAATTTAAAGATGGTGTCAATTATTTGAGCGATTGCTGCTCCCTTTCGTTACCGAGATAAACATTTGAATGGAAAAGTGAGAAAAACTATTTTATGAACCGAACAAAGTCCAAATTGGTTCTTTCGTATCAAAAATGGATCTCTTTTTCTCAGTGAAAGAGAATTAGATTGTATGGTGTTACGATGTTTGACACTTAATTTATATCATGGAAGATTCATAGATGCATTTCAAAAACTAAACTGAACTGATATTCAAAGCAATCTGTTACGAACGCTGGTCATTATCATCAATTGTTATTTTACCTTAAAACTAATTTGCTCTTAACTAAATTGTAACCCTAAAACTATAATTTTCTATGAACTACAAATCTATATATGAATTAAATGTAAACACAAATATCCTACCCTACAATTGAGCATGCTACCTTAAATTTAAATCTTGCTATAAAATTATCACTGATTTCGCTTATCATGATCAAACACAAACACACATGCAAAATTGGTAGCAATTGGCATCCTATTGTTAAACGAAGCACGAATAAAACAGTTGAAATTACTATCTCGAACAGTACGGTCGATTTTCTTTACGCCGTCACAGATCCAAACGTGATATCGTTCCACGTGCTACCGCGACAGACAAGATTGTCTTCTAATTAAATAAATTTCTACGGCTCGTCGCCCTACGTAATAATCAAATGGTGCCGAAACCCGGGACTTGAGAATAGCAGTCGTTTTCCCGCAAGGATCATCGGATTTTCTAAGATATTCACCGGCCTCATCGAAACAATAGCAGCGTCATCTTTAGAAGCGTCATCTTTAGGACCGTCACCTGCAACCACACACTAACGGTCCATATTTCGTTTCGTCTAATTCTGGGAGGACTTTCAGCAGCACCTGCATCGGTCGTTACCGAATTTGGAAACCTCTTCTGGAAATTCATCTCGGGCAGTGGTTACAATCTGGAACTGCCGAGACTCGTTGGACACGTTGATAAACGGGTGAGGTTAAGTTGAAGCTGAAAGGCAGGTGGGTACGCTTTATTATAATCTAAACCACGTGGAAGTGAATCACGATAATGATGTCACGTTCAATGACCAAAAAGTCAAAGCACAATAAATTATTGTATGTTCGGCGCACCAACATACTTGGTTCGGCCAAATTAATTCAGGACTTTGATGAAAATTATACGGCGGCACAAGCTAATGAAATTCCCTTCCGTTTACAAAAACTCGATGCGCTTTGGGAGGAGTTCGAAGAAGTAGAAAATGAGATTGATTCCCTTCGAGTAGGTGAGCCGGTCTTTTCCGAGGGACGATCCGAATTTCAAAGTCTATTCTTTCAATTGAAAGGATCGTTGTCGAGTAAGATACCCCCTGCACCTCCCAGCCCGTTAGCTTCACCGGCCCACATGCCGCCACCTCAGGCTATTGGGGTCCGCCTGCCGGAGATTAAAATCCCCGAATTTAATGGAAACATTGAGGATTGGTCAAACTTCCACGATGTTTTCGACTCAATGATCCATAAGAATCTTACGTTGCCGAATATCCAGAAGCTGCATTACCTTCGCGCTTCACTTAAGGGTGATGCAGCTCGGATAATTCAATCCATTCAAACATCGGGCAACAATTACCCGATTGCATGGAAACTTATAACCGATCGCTTCGATAATACAAATCTACTTGTGAAACAACATGTGTCGGCACTTTTTAACATTCCTCCTGTCCGCAAGGAATCAGCATCAGGTCTATCAGATCTTGTCGACAATTTTGAAAGGCACATACAAATCTTGGACACACTTGAAGACGAGAAGGACCACTGGAATTCAGTGATAGTGGAACTTCTGAGCAGTCGTTTGGATCCAAGCTCTCAACGAGAATGGGAATCCGAATGTTCGGAGACAGAAAGGCCAAATTACAAAGATCTCGTTGATTTCATTCACAAGCGCGCTAGAATGCTGCAGTCTCTTAAGCTCTCCCACCAAAACACGAATACCGCTGTGGATGTAAAGCAAACGAAAGTTCGCACCTTTTCGCATGTTACCACCTCTGAACACGTCGCCAAATGTGTGGCATGCAATCACGCTCATTTGCTGTTTCAATGTGATGTTTTTCGTGGATTTTCTCCTCAACAACGATTCGATGTAGTGAAGAGAAACGGTATCTGTATCAATTGCCTGAAAGGGCAACACTTCGCTAAAAATTGCACTGGAGGCGTCTGCAAGCATTGCAACCAAAAACATCATACACTTCTTCATCTCGGTCCAGCCCCGTCGCATCCATCAACGTCCGGGTCTGGTCATCGACAAATTCCCACTGGAACTCACAAAACGGGTAGTTCCAGTCACGAGTCGGGCCAAGTCCGATCTGCTCTCTCGCAGTCTTCCCCCGTATCGTTACAATCGTTTTCGTTGAACTCGTCGTCGTACTCGCCGCCGTCGGTTTTCGCGCCTTCCCAGACGTCGGTTTCGGAAAATTTCGTATCATCGCCTCCTCCAACCTGCCAGACAATTGTTCCTTCTGTTCCCGCTTCCGAATCCACTGTATTTCTACCTACCGCACTCATCAAGGTACAAGATGTGCACGGATCATTCCACTTTGCCCGTGCATTATTGGACAGTGGATCGCAACCGAATTGTATTTCGGAATCGCTTTGTCAAAAACTATGCCTAAAGCGCACCAAGATCAACCAACCTGTAAGTGGAGTAGGACAGTCTATCGTGAATGTTCGCAGCAGTGCTGTAGTGAATATTGTTTCTCGTTTCGGAACATTCAGCAGTCAATTAGACTGTCTCGTGCTGCCTAAGCTGACGCACGTCTTGCCAGCCAGGACAGTAGACATCGCCCACTGGAAACTGTCGAAACACCTACCAATTGCTGATCCACAGTTTCACGTTACCGCCGGTGTTGATATGCTGATAGGGGCTGAGCTATTTATTAAGCTCCTTCAGCCAGAGCAGATTCATCTTGGTAACGGTTGTCCTACTCTTCAGAAAACAGCACTCGGATATGTCGTAGCGGGTAAGTCCAGCTCGCGACAAATGACCCCTGTGGTGTGCAACGTCGCCTCGGTTGATGATCAACTGGATGCTCACCTGCAAAGATTTTGGGAAATTGAGGGATTCGAGCATGGAAAAGCGCTCACTAAGGAGGAACAATTGTGCGAGGACCATTTCCAATCAACACACTCAAGAGCCTCGGATGGTCGCTACATCGTTCGATATGCAACTCGCCAAGAAAAGTTGCCACTGTTGGGCGACACCATGTCAACGGCCCAGCGCCGTTTCAATTCACTCGAGCGTCGTTTTCGCGCAGACCATGTTCTGCACTCGAACTATTCCCACTTCATGAACGACTACGAGCAGCTCGGGCACATGGAGGAGGGGGAATTCCGCGCCGCGAAACCGCAGTTTATCTTGCCCCATCATGCTGTTCACAGTCCGGATAGCACGACAACAAAGATCCGAGTAGTCTTCGATGGATCATCGAAAAGCAGTAACCACATATCGCTCAATGACCTTCTACATATTGGGCCAACCGTTCAGCCAACCCTCCTATCGATTGTGCTGAATTTTCGTCTCCATCGCTACGTTGCTTCCGCCGACATTGAGAAAATGTTTCGGCAAATTCTCATCCATCCGGACGATAGATCTCTACAGCAAATCCTTTGGAGGAAATCAGAGTCGGAACCGTTAAAATTGTACCAGCTACGAACCGTCACGTACGGTACATCTGCTGCTCCATTTCAAGCAACGAGGGTATTGAATCAGATCGCCGAGGATGAAAAGGAACGTTTTCCACTGGCCGCGCCCGTGGTGAGATCAAACTTTTATGTCGATAATTTGCTTTTTGGAGGAAACAACCTAAATTCCGTCGTCGAAACCTGCAATCAAGTCATCGAAATGTTGAAGTGTGGGCGATTCAATCTTCGACAATGGTGTGCAAACGAACCAGGAATTCTCGCGCACATTCCGCCTGAGCTTCGTGAACCTTCAGCAGCGCTGGAACTCGATCGCAGCTCATCCATAAAAACTCTCGGATTACTATGGTTCCCTCAACAGGACCAGTTTGGATTCAAGGTACCGTCACTCCCACCCTTGAAGACGGTAACAAAACGTATTGTGCTATCTGAGGCATCCCAACTCTTCGACCCACTGGGACTTGTCGGGCCGGTTGTTGCAAGCGCAAAAATATATATACAGCAGCTTTGGAAGCGCGAACTGGCATGGGACGAGCCACTTCCAGACGAACTAAGGGACTGGTGGTTGGCGTTCCGTTCATCTATCGATAGGTTGAAGGAGTTAAAAATTACTCGATGGGTCCTGGTCTCAGCTGATTCATCATACGCACTGCACTGCTTCTGCGATGCATCAGAAAAGGGCTACGGCTGCTGCGTCTACATAATATCGACCGATGCAAATGGAAGCTCTCACAGTCGTCTGCTCATCGCTAAATCTAGAGTGGCTCCTGTCAGCTCTGTCTCAATTCCTCGTTTGGAATTATGTGCCGCAGTCCTTGGAAGCCAGCTTGTCGACACTGTCAGCCAGTCAACGCAATTTTCGGGCAAGACCACTTTCTGGACAGATTCTGCAGTTGTGTTGCACTGGATACTTTCTCCCCCTTCATCCTGGCGAGTATTTGTGTCCAACCGCGTTGCCGAGATCAATCGGCTCACAAAGGGTCATCAATGGCGCCATGTCCCAACAGACCAAAATCCAGCCGATCATATTTCGCGGGGACTTAGCACCGACCAACTCATTCAAAGCGATTTATGGTGGAATGGTCCATCATTTATCACGGACAACATCAACAGCTGGCCTCCAGCGATAGTAGGACTATCCTCTTCGGCTCAAGAATTACACAATATTGAGCGAAAACCACTTATCTCATTATCAACAATCACACTAGATGATACTTTGATTACCTCCCGGTCTCAACTCGGTCCACTGCTAAAAACTATTGCCTATTGTTACCGTTTTATAAACAATTGTCGGGTCACCGATGAGAACCGATTGTTCGGGTTTATTAACCCTGTAGAATATGATCACGCTCTAAAATCGATTGTTCGGCTTGTACAACGAACATGCTTCCCGGATGAAATCGAATCACTGGAGGCAAAGGATAGACACGTCGTTTCCAATATATCCTCCAAATCACCTTTGAAGAACTTAAATTTGATTCTGGACAGTTTCGGGTTATTGCGCCTTAAAGGACGTTTGGAACGGCTCTCCGCACCGATCGATACCAGATTTCCTATGTTGTTACCGGCAAAACACCACCTGACGAATTTAATAGCTCGCTCAATCCACCTGCAAACACTTCATTCGGGCCCTCAGCTACTGTTGGCCACCATACGACAAAGGTTTTGGCCATTACGAGGAAGAGATTTGGCCAGAAGGACGGTTCATCAATGTATCACCTGTTTCCGGTGTCGGCCACGAGAATGCAAACAATTCATGGGTCCACTACCGAGCGTACGCATTACACCGGCCAAGGTGTTTGAAAGCACTGGGCTTGACTACTGCGGTCCGTTTCTCGTGCGACCGCTTGTGGGAAGAGGCGCGTCGGTCAAAGTCTGGGTCGCAGTGTTTACATGTATGGTGGTAAAAGCGGTCCACCTCGACGTCGTCGTCGGTCTCTCGTCGTCGGCATGCGTAAACCTACTCAAGCGGTTCTTGAGTCGCGTCGGTCGTGTACGAACTATTCACTGCGACAACAGCACCGCGTTCGTGGGCGCGAATCGCGTAATACGGGAGATGCGAGTAGAGCTGAAGCAACAGCTCCAATCAGCAGCCGTGCAATCCGTTTTGCTGCAACGAGGCGTCCAATTCCAATTCATACCACCCCGAGCAGCACATTTCGGTGGTCTTTGGGAGGCCGCGGTCAAGGCCTTCAAACATCACTTTTATCGCATCATGGGACAAACGATCTACGTTTTCGATGACTTCCGTACCGCTGTTGCACAAATCGAAAGCATATTAAATTCCCGTCCCCTCGTTCCCATTTCCAATCATCCTGAAGACCTCAATGCCCTGACTCCTGGCCACTTTCTGGTGGGCGAGTCCCAATTCTCACTGCCGGAGCCGGATCACAGCAGCACTCCAACTAATCGATTGAAACACTTCCAGGTCATGCAAAAATCGGTCCAAGATCTTTGGAAGCGGTGGTCAAGGGACTACATTGGGTTGCTTCACAACAGGCCGTCTAGATGGCGATCAACTCCAGACAAAATAGAAACCGGTACTATGGTTCTGCTTAAACGTGACAACGTTCCTCCTTTGCTGTGGCCGTTAGGACGAGTCGACGAAGTTTTCCCTGGAAAAGATGGCATTGTGCGGGTAGTCAATGTCAGGACAGCTGCAGGTATCTTCCAGCGAGCTACAACCGAGCTGTGTATACTGCCCATTGAAAAGGATGACGTAGAAGCAAAGGACGAGACTCACGACAATGAATAGTTGAACTTTGTAGTTCAACGGGCCCCGGCCTGTTACGAACGCTGGTCATTATCATCAATTGTTATTTTACCTTAAAACTAATTTGCTCTTAACTAAATTGTAACCCTAAAACTATAATTTTCTATGAACTACAAATCTATATATGAATTAAATGTAAACACAAATATCCTACCCTACAATTGAGCATGCTACCTTAAATTTAAATCTTGCTATAACATTATCACTGATTTCGCTTATCATGATCAAACACAAACACACATGCAAAATTGGTAGCAATTGGCATCCTATTGTTAAACGAAGCACGAATAAAACAGTTGAAATTACTATCTCGAACAGTACGGTCGATTTTCTTTACGCCGTCACAGATCCAAACGTGATATCGTTCCACGTGCTACCGCGACAGACAAGATTGTCTTCTAATTAAATAAATTTCTACGGCTCGTCGCCCTACGTAATAATAACAATCTTTATCTATCTTTGCCGAACAGAGACCTGAAAAATCAACACACTATCCGGAAAGCTTACCACAAATTTAGAAAATATGTATTTTTGTTATTAATATAATGTGTTATTAGTGTGATTGAATACAAGTATACTCAATCATTCGTATTGATGATAAGATGCTTCCAACCAATTGAACAGTGTATCATTCTTAGCCCACCCAACAGCTCTCGGTCTTTCCTCAAGATGTACGACTAAGCCGCTATTTTAAGCAACCTACGACTCAGAACCAGGAATTCCGCCGGTGCATATGATTTAGCGGTTTGTGCTTATGGCTTGTTGTCTGCTTACAGAACTGACACGTAGGGATCTTAAAGTTAAGCATACGGTACTGAGTTATTTCTATGATGACGCGGGGCATAAACATTGCGCAGAAAGATTCACTGATTTTGCAATAAATACTTAGCCTATAGAAGTTTTTTTTCGTTAATGATCGAATTGTCAATCAGTCGGACACGGCAGAGCGACTATTAATAATTCAAAGACTCTTGTCACGAAATCTACTGCCGCAATATACCGTAGAAAAGGTTCATCTCGGTTGGCTTTCATTGACCCGCTGAAATTACTCAGTCAATCAAACTTGTTCCACGGGATAACGAAACATCATCAGGTATGCCGATACAGATGGGAAAACAACCAGAAAAACAGTTGACGGTTTCCAGCCGGTATTTCCAAGTTCAAAAATAGGGTACTGTTTTGTAAAATGTTCCTCCTCTAATTTGTGAAATAGTGTTCTTAGGAAAAATGCATTTACTGCTCATCGGCAGGTGACGCCATGGCAAACTGCCCTAAATGAACGATAGAGGACTATTTCTGACCACAAGACCAATTTTTTTTTTAATTCTGGAGTAGGGCTTCTACTTCCCGACACTTTTCAACGGGGAAAAAATCTTGGACTACAGACAGGGCCGTAGCGTGATCTTATGGCACTCTCTGCGGAGTATTTTTGGTACGTTCCGTATTCCCGTTTGAAAGCATACGGGTGGAACTTTGTCGAACATACTCGGATATTCTTTCGGATCAAAGATAATCAGTGACCGATAGCTCAAAAGACGACACAGATAAGCGCAGAATTGTGATATTCGTTACTTACTTACCTTACCGTTCAGGCTAGAGCCTTGTTGTCTCTTGCTGTATGCAGCAGCCGTCTCCACTCCACTTGGTCCATTGCTGCTTGTCGTCAGCCTCGCAGTCTTCGAAGGGACCGCTGGATATTCGTTACTTGCAAGTCTTTTATGAAGGGCTCCCGCGCCTACATTCCCACTCACAAAGTTGAGATCGACGGTGTGGTCACCGATTCGAGTTTGTCGTTCGAAGTTAGCTGTTTCAAGAATCCTCTACCCCATTGTGTGAGGATTTTGAATGGCAATTGTAGCCAGCCCTGGTCGATCCCTAGCAAGCGTGCAGCTTATGCGCCACTTCCCGTAGGAAGACTGCACGCCAAGATTTGTTTGCCCGGATGAGACTCTTCCTAGGGCGAGTCCCTGAAGAAGCTTCACCTAAAAGAAATTAATCAGGATCGAACCAGACAGGCTTATCAAAAGTTAGCCTCCAAAAGTCGGGTAGACGACCCTATTATCAACTAGCAGCAATCATCAGAAAACCTAATCACCCTCAAAATAATTCGCGGTAAGAAACTCCCCATACCTAATATATCATCACTGGAACTGCAGCCACTCCTCACCAGGTGGCACAAACACGTTGAAAGCGAAGCTTTCACCACTCATCAAATTCCGCCAAGCGGAAGACAGTGAAACGAAACGAAAACTACACCGAACGAAGTGACGTAACCATACTTAAACGAGACTAAACCTTGAGGGAGTACTATAGGAATTTACAAACATTTTAGTACGTTTACACTAACCAACATTTATTTACGCTACAGGACGGAAAGATTTTCATTACTATGCATGTTTGTATTTTTGTATTAACTTTTAATTTTCTAGGCCTATCTTCTGATTGTGTGCGTGTACTCTCTCCCTACTGTGCTCATTGACCATACTGTGCTTTTCTCCATCAATCCTCAAACTTTCGGTGACGTCACCTCACGGCTCCAGCGTATCAACGGCAATCGCTTTGCACCCGGGTGGCTAATTAGTCAAAGGGTTGTGTGTGGCGTTCTTGAATGGCGAAACTAAATGTAATGGCCGACACACAACCTCACTTCATGGACGCGTCCCTAAATCTAGCCGTCCGTGGACGACTTCTCGAGCGTTTGCGCTCTGACGGCTTAAATCACTGTGGCGTCCTCCTTGGACGCCACCCTTCACACTTAATTAGCAAGAACGATACGACTCACCAGTTCTGCTGCTGTTGGTTTCTGCTGCTGTCGATCGTTCTGCTGCGATGACGGGCGATGATGGGCGATCACATCGATCGGCCGCGCCGGTTTCTGACCAGCGGTTGTTAGTTGCTGCTGATGCTTGCTTTATTCAGCCGGAAAAGTTGCGATGATCTTTCGGTGATTGAAGGAACGGCTTTTAGACGGGTCGTCCTTCCTTCCGGCGGCGTAACAGTGCCGGGTTCAAATTTCGTCCGATAATACGCGCGTGTGGCTTTCGTTCCTTCTTCCTTCTCTCGTTCGTCGTTGGCTGTGCGAAATAGAAAAGATTGCCGTCTGGCTATTGCAAACGGGGTCATTAGCACATGGTATCGGTCAATGGCACTTAACTCTGAGCACATTTACCTTCTTCTGTAGCTTTTTGCACAAACTTTCCTACGCACGCACTCTCGACTTCTTCGACTATGAGTTCTACTTGGACGGGAGAAACAAGAGTAATTAGCCTAACATTCGAATACGATCACGTCACTTTACCTACTTGGAAAACCTAAACCGGACAAACTACGCGCACTTTCACTACGTTTGGCGGACTGGGACGAAATGGACTAGCAGCGTTAATCCTCAGATTAGGGAAGGTAATTTCGTACGAACTTACAGGAAGCCCGTATTTTCCCGCAAATTTCTTCGGACAAGTTCGGAGATCAACGACCCTACTAGCTGTTTTATTCTGTCAGCTAACCTTTGGCTCTATCTGTCCCTTTCCATCATGCATTCCAAGCGAAGGATCGTCATGGTTTTCGTCTTCAGGAGAATCTCAACAGGCAATTTAATTTCTTCCCCTCGCGGAGAGGAGTATTTGCTAGGGTGTTGCGCAAGAGTCGTTCAACGGTAGGTTGTCTAACTCTTGGCGCAAACAAATCAGACTGGTTCTACTAAATTTGAAAAATATTGCTGAATATGACATGACCGCTACATAACACCAGGCTTGTTTTACGAAAATTTGGTATTAGGATTAATACCAAATTTTCGTAAGGGACAATACGAAAATGACTAAGACTAACAATAGAAAAAAAAAACTACAACTACTATTTACAAAATGTTATGTACAACTAACCCTAGGTTCGCCTTGAATACAGAAATACTGATGGATTTGACATTTCCCCTGCTGCGCTCCGGTAGTTCAGATATATAACACTCAAATAGTGCAACAAATCCCAAATTACTGGCATTGATACCAAAATATTGAAATTTTAGATCAAGCCGAAACCCCAACACTACAACATACACTGAGTTTCTTACGACTCTCAATGCAACATAATTCCCAATATAACTTCATTAATAATACAAGAAACAGGCTTATTGAGTTCCAGAACTACTCCAATCCTTACGTTGGAAATGTATCCCTTCACTCAATTTACCGCACAGTTTTGTCTTTTGAAAGCACCTCAGAGCTCTTCCCTGAATAAACACTTTCTACTAGACAAAACGCAGAACTGAACTTCATAATTTCCTTTGCAGTGACTCTAACGCCGAAATAGTTCAGCTAGTGAGAAATCTGCACATAATTCCCCCGAAAATATCCCCCGAAAATCCCCCGAAAATATCCCCCGAAAACCCCCGAAAATCCCCCGAAAATATCCCCCGAAAATATCTCCCTAAACAATCATTTTGGTTATGTATTAACGCCGGATGTATTCCGACAATACGAACACATACCCTAAATGACCACATATCCCATAAATCCATCTCACGTTACATTTCCTACGTCGAAAAAAACTTTCGACAAAACCGAAATGCAACGAAAATGAAAAAGTTCCCAACCCTATTAAAGCTCTCATAAACTCACGCATACACTGAACTACCAACCCGCAACGAAGAGAAACGTCAAACTAAAAAATTATTGCAAGTGATGTGTTGTGCTGTGTGTTAATTGTACATTTTCCAGGTAATTTACCAAATATTATACCGAAATGGCCCAAAAAACGTGCAGATAAAACGTTTCCGAAAGACGGCTAACGTAATGGAAGGTGAGTCAACTAATTTTTGTTGTTTTTCTTGTATTTTCAGGCTGAAACGGACCAACCAAAACAAACCCACTCAGATGAAGGCTGGGATGTTTCCGCGCGGCACTGGACTGTTCTGGACGGACGGATTTGGACTCTTGAAGCGGACGACAAATTGATGCTGGTGAGTTTAAATGATTTTTTTTAAATGTTTGCCAGACCGGCTAACAAACGTTTGACGAATTTCAGAATCGAAGGATGTCGCATGCGGCTGGACTGGACATGAATGTGGACCACGGCACGGGGCCGGAACTATTTAGCGGGACTGGCGCTGGACGGACTGCTGCCATGCTGACCCGGAATTGCCTCAAACGGCCTATTTGAAGACAGCTATAACGGATGCCGAGAAGGGAAGTTGACTTCCAGTTAAAGGTAAGTGTGTGAACAAATTTTAATGTTTTCTTTTTCATTTTAGGAACAATCGGATGGCAAAACCCAAGATGCGAAATCCACCCCCAAGGAAGACTTCAATAAGAACCTACATTTAACATAAACTCCCACATTAAACATTAACCCACTAAATCCCAAAATTTTTGCTAAATATTGTGATAAATAAATAAACACTTAAATAAATAACAAAGAAATAAATAACAATTAACAAATAACATGAATATAAAGAAATATACAATAATTTTAAGTACTAACATAGATATAAGGAAACATTGTGAACTACAAACTAACATTACTTATATCCGAAAAATAGTATTTACAAAATTTTTATACATTGGGTGATCGTGCAAAGGCACAATCCCCTTTCTTCTTCCACCCACAAGTCTTGTATAGGTTGTTAACAAGGTATGTGTATCCCGATGCAATACAACCTGTGTTTTTTTCAAACATGGTTAAATTTCCAGGAACACTGCCGATTTCTTTAAAATTGCAACGCTATTCAGCTAAAGCAATTTGTTACTGACAGCTCGATTAACTCGGGTTTGCTCAACATTGTCTGCCGACTTCTGAGTCTTATTTCACGATCAACGTTTAAGATTCCCCAGTCTTAAACTCACGCTTTATTGCTTCTCGTTTAATGATTGCGATACTCCTCATCAACGCACTGGTGGCTCCGAGTTCTTGGTTTTATAGCTCATCGTCCTGATGAAATCAAGGACTCGCTCTGTCTTCTGGTCGAGGGGAACTTGTTCGTTCAGTAACAAATGTCTTATACTCAAGAGTGCTGCAACTCAAGGAGATCTAAAATGACCATAATCCAACACGTTCGCAAAGTTCTTCTTGAGCTAGAATGAAGATCTTAGCAACAAGGATGCCCCCAGTAAATGAAAGTTGTTGTGGAGGTGCACTGTCTGAAGGACAGTGCTAACTTTACGAACTGCGGTACAGTATTTTCTGCAACCAGAGCAAAAGCATCATGGTGCGTTGTCTCAATCAGTAAATACTGAGAGGTACATAGCTTGACTTTTATTCGATCAACCAGTGATCGATGTTAAAGCTGAACTTGAAAGGGTAAGTTTCTTGAGAAACTTGCAGTTGAAAATTCCCAGTCTCTTCCCCTTCAAGTCCTCAAGGTCATAACAGTGGGTTCCTACTACCCTTTTCACTACGGCTGGCACATACTTGGGGGCCAGCTTTGCAGAAAATCCCTTGCCTTTGTCCGATTGTTCCATGTTTTTCTTCAGAACCTTCTCACCCACAGAGTAAGTTGGACAATTGGCATTGGAGCGAAGATTATAGTAGGACGAGTGTTTGCTGTACGCCGCTTTCAAGTTCTCCCGAACCTCTTCGAGCATTTTCTCCCTTTCCTCGTTCTTCAGCTGACCATCGTTGGTCGTTTGCGAATCCCTCAGATAGCGATATTCCCTACCGTCGGAAACCATATTCCGGCCGAACAAAACAAAATACGGAGTGTAGCGAGTTGCGTCGTGGACTGAGTTGCGCACGGCATTGGCTATCTGCTGTAAATTATTGGCCCATTCCTTGTGATTTTTCCGGATGGAGGCTCGTATCGCTGTCGTGATTACACGGTTGACTCGTTCCGTATCGTTTACCTGAGGATGGTAGTTCGGGGTTCTCCAGTGCGTCACGTTATACTTCGCTAGCAGACTTTGGAACATCGCTGAAGTAAACTGTGTCCCATTGTCCGACAGGATCACTTCCGGAACACCGAACAGCAGGAAGATGATGTTTTCCACAAATTGTACCAACGTTTCCGCGGTCGCTTGCCTAAAAGGCTGCACCAACACAAACTTGCTGAAGAGATCAGTTACGACGAGGAGACATGTACTTCGGCCTTTGCCGGAAGCTGGAAGTGGACCGACATAGTCCATAGCCAAGAACTGCCAGGGATACTGAGCCAACTTCTTCTGCTCTGCCATCGGCGCGGTCGTATTCTGGTTTGTCGCTTTACTAGTTTGGCATGCAAGGCACGCCTGACATTGCCTTTTCACTTCGCTGCTCATTCGTGGCCAGAAATAGCGCTCCTTCACCGCTGCTAGTGTCTTCTCCGGACCGAGATGAGCTCGATCGTGAATTTCCTGGACGATTTCCTTCCGCTCTACCTTCGACGGGTATCTCTTCCACTGGAATCGTGCATCTTCCACTTTTTTGTCCCCTTTGACGTACTTCAAGATCAGTCCATCTATCACCCTGAAATCCGGGAAACTCGCTGGGTCTTTCTGGATCTTCGCCGCTAATTCCTGATGCTCGACATCGGCGGTCAGAGTAAATATCGTCTCCACTGACCTCGACAAGCAATCAGCCAGTATATTATTCTTTCCCTTCCGGTATTCCAGTTCGATGTCGTAGGACTGAATCTTCAAAGCCCACCTTAGCAACTTCGAATTGCCCGATTCCACCCCGATCGTGAACAACCACAGCAAACTACGTGCGTCGGTGACCACCTTGAAGCGAGAACCCTCAACGTAGTGGCGGAAATGCTCAATTGCTAGCAACACACCCAAGCATTCTTTCTCTACGCTGGCGTACTTCCGTTGCGTGCTACTCAGCTTCTTGCTGAAGTATGCGATCACTCTCGGCTGATCATCAACGTGCTGTATCAGTGCTGCACCAACCGCGTTATCCGACGCATCAGATTCGATCGTGAACGGTTTTTCGAAGTCTGGATTCCCCAGAATCGGTGCCGACACCAAAGCTGCTTTTAGCTCTCCAAACGCTATCTCTGCTGCTTCTGTCCACACAAACTTAGCCTTCGATTTTTTTAGCAGGTCGGATATCGGAGTTACGATGCGACTGTAGTCACGTATGAAGCGCTGGTAAAACCCTGCCAAACCGAGAAGTCGCCGAATATCCTTCACGTTCTTCGGACGAGCATAGTCGAGGATTGGCGAAATCCGTGCATTGTCAATGGATACTCCTCTCTCCGTTAGCAGGTACCCCAGATATGTCACCTGCTTTCTGCAAAATCGACTCTTATCAAGCGATATCGTCAGATTTGCCTTTGCCAAACGTTCTGCTACTATTTTCAGTAGTCTCACGTGCTCACTGAACGAATTCGTCGCTATCACGATATCGTCCAGGTAGACGAAAACGTTTGGTTCGAGATCGAATCCGATTACCCGGTCCATAAGCCGGCACATCGTGAACGGTGCGTTTGTTAAACCAAACGGACAAACTTTGAACCGAAACAAGCCTTGCGGTGTGCGGAATGCCGTATAGTCCCTTGATTCTTCCTTTAGAGGAATCTGGAAATAGGCATCCTTCAAATCCACTACCGAATAATACTTCGCCTTCCCTAAACGATGAAAGATCTCTCCCATGTTCCTCATCGGGTACGAGTCTTTCTTAGTCCAGGCGTTTATCTTGCGAGAGTCCAGACAGACTCGTAGTTTACCATTCGCTTTCCGAACTGGTACCAAAGCGCTGGCCCACTCGCTCGAACACTCTTCGATAGCATCCATCTGCTTGTATCGCTCAATCTCAGCTTCCATCTCCGCTTGTACTGCTGGTGAACACCGATGCCATGGCTGTCTTCTCGGTTTTGCTTCTTCGGTCAACCGAATCTCGTGTTGCAACAACGAGGTCCTACCCAACTTATTTGCTGTTGTGCATGGAAATTTCTTGATTGCTTCAATCAGCTCCTTTCGTTCGACGGGTGTCAGATCGTGTTCCGTTTCTACCGTCTCCGGAGTCGTTTTTGAAGGTTCCGGTAGCTCTAGAGCCGGGATATCCAACGTCGCATCAGGGTCAACATTCTTCAACGCGGGTAGCGTCTCGATCGGCAGCAAGGTGAATTGGATCGTATCCACCTTTCCATATCCCGTTGGAGTGGTCTCAACAGTGGCCACTCGTTCGAATCCGTGGTCTCCCTCAATCATCGGCTCGATTCCGAACGATTTCCAGAAGTTGTATCCCAGGATCAGCTCTCTACAAATCTGCGGTACCACTAGCGTCGGAATCACTCTGGTCATTCCCTTGAATACCATCGGTAGCTGTACGAATCCGAGACATTCATGTACAGTTTTATCGGCCGTGACAATCTTCAGTGGGCTACGCTGCATCGTCAAACCATACCTCTTGGCAATATCGGTCATACTCGTTACACTGACACTTGCGCCAGAGTCGAGTAAAGCGTCGTATTCGGTGTCAAAAATCTTCACGGTTACGTGAGGGCTGCTCTCGGTGTGGACCCTTACTTCACACACCTTCAGAAACGGGTCCTCAAACGGACTAGAACTGGGAACATCGTTCGTCGGCGGAATGCTGTTGTTCCCTACTGCGCATTCCTGACCTAGTTTCCCGATGGATTACCTATCCTGTCCCGGTCAATCCGTGGGTGGTTCTCGCAGGTCACCGTCGTCTTACCGGGTGTTCCGCAGATGTAGCAGAACAACTGCTTTTCGTGTCTGCAGTTTCGCCAAATATGTCCCGTTCGGCGGCAATTCCAGCAAAGGGGACCATTTGTCTGTTCGATTGCCGGCGTGGCACTGGGTTGTTGAGCACGCGTTACCGATTTGGACTGCTCCTTTGCCCGCCGATCACCATCGAACCTTTTTCCTAACGCGTTCACCTCTTCTGCTTCGGAATAGAACCCCGTCGACTCTTCAGCCTCGATGTTGTGTAGACCCGTCGTGTTACGTGTCGGTCCTTCTCGACACTGCCTGAGTGCCGGATCGTTCGCATCAATGCGGTACGCATAGTACTCAAGCTTTCGCACATCTCGTACCGTTCTACACGCTAGTTTTGAACGGTAGTGTGGGCGCATATTGTCCCAGATGACCTCGAAAATTCTTTCCTGATCTAGCGGTGACGATAGAAGTTTGTTTAAGCGCTCTATCTCCGTCTTGAACGTCAAAAACGGCTCGTTCCGAAGTTGTTTCCGCTCGTAGATTTTCTGACGGTTTCCTTGGTCCTTATTTGGGTTACCGTACATGTAACGGATTTTCTCCTCGAAGTCCTGCCAATCTAGGAACTCGTCAGCGTAGCACAAGTACCAATCGTAGGCATCTCCCCGTAATATGGTATGCACTCGCTGCAATAGGATGTCGTCTGCGATCCGATCCATTCGCGCTAGCCTACGAATCTTATGGAGAAAATCTTCCAACGATCGATGGCGGGGGTCGCCACTAAAAGTTAGATGCCATTTCTCCATACGCCGGTCTGCATCCTGAATCTCGCGATCCGCGATTCGTCGATTCACACGACGTCTTGGGCGAAACTCCTCAGCGTCATACCCATCTTCGTCCTCGCTACTCTGCAGGGGTACTGCACTCTGCCTTCGATGCAGGCCACCGGTGGGATTACCTCGACTATCCCACTGAGAAAAACTCGGTCTGTCGCTCCACCGTCTATCAGCTGGATCCTCCCGTTCAGCTATTCTCGTCTCCATACCATACATTCTGCTCAACTGTCGCGCTTGATCCTGACCGTCTCGTGCATCGTAGTACGAACGGTCGCTTCCTGTCTCCATCCGTCGTTCGACTGATTCTCTTCGAATCACTCGTCCTCTATCGAACTCATCCTGTCTCGTCTGTGGAATTCCGCTATATCGTCGTTGTGGTACCTCTTCTCTCTGCCTGCGTTCGGTTTCTGGATGGTTGACTCGGATGTACGGTGTCGGTTGCGCTTCTCTGTCGAACTCCGCCCTACTTATCAGCTCAGGAACTTGAAGCCCTCGATTGGAAGGGTTGACGAACCTCGTCGGATCCGGTATCTGGGTTGCCAGTCTAAATTCTGCCAATTCTCGCCTCAACTCAGCCACTTGCATTCTCAGCATTCTGTTCTCGTCGTTAAGTTGGTTTTCCCTCCGTAGTTGTTCCTCACTTGCCGTTTTGGGAATAGCTCCAAGGGATCGCTTCGAATGCTCATCAGACGACCTGTCTTCGCGTTCTTGTCCGTCGTCTCGGTGCTCCTCGTCTTTCCTATCATCATTCCCTGACTCCAATGACTTTTGCTGATTGTCGACAACTTCTCCTGAGTGAGAATCTTCGGAACCCTTCTTCCCACTAAATCTGTTCAACACACTTCGAATTTCCCTTATCAGTTCTTTACGCATGGCTTCGGATCCAGGATCCTCAGCTATGCTTCGGGCGACCCTAAGCGCGTAATGTTTTAATCGGGAAATGCACCTTTCATCTGGTCCTTTCTCCAACTTTCCTCTCAAAACATCGATTATGCTTGACACGCGATCGAACTCTTGTTCGATAGTAAACCGCGACGGATAATCCCGATTTTCCCTCACATCTTCGTAAAAAAGGTTTCGTAGTAGTCGGTATTTGGCTTCCGAATCAGTTTTAGTTTCCTCAACCTTACCACGAATCATGAGCTCGTAATCTACTTCCTCATTGGTTAAGTGGTCGGCTCTCGGAAACTTAGAAGCCATTTCGGTTTTTCAGAATATGTAAAATTTAATAAATAGTATAGAAAATGTACAAAAATGGTAAATATAACCCCTTATCTCTAATAAATGTTCCCACACAACGATAACATCACAAGAATATTCCTTAGAATCCCCAAAATATTTCTGTATCCTCAATAAATTTCTCCAAAAAAAATATGCATGATGATATTTCTCCAAAATAAACGGTCTCCAAATTATGTTACATTACCCTAAATACTACATAAATTACAAAAATGAACCTAGACTAAAAATGTACATAAGAACGAAAATAAATGACGAAAACAATCATAACTTCAACAATATTCTCCAAATATACTTCAAGAATTCCGAAAAAATCCTGCAGTTGGGCGCCAATTTGTAGCCAGCCCTGGTCGATCCCTAGCAAGCGTGCAGCTTATGCGCCACTTCCCGTAGGAAGACTGCACGCCAAGATTTGTTTGCCCGGATGAGACTCTTCCTAGGGCGAGTCCCTGAAGAAGCTTCACCTAAAAGAAATTAATCAGGATCGAACCAGACAGGCTTATCAAAAGTTAGCCTCCAAAAGTCGGGTAGACGACCCTATTATCAACTAGCAGCAATCATCAGAAAACCTAATCACCCTCAAAATAATTCGCGGTAAGAAACTCCCCATACCTAATATATCATCACTGGAACTGCAGCCACTCCTCACCAGGTGGCACAAACACGTTGAAAGCGAAGCTTTCACCACTCATCAAATTCCGCCAAGCGGAAGACAGTGAAACGAAACGAAAACTACACCGAACGAAGTGACGTAACCATACTTAAACGAGACTAAACCTTGAGGGAGTACTATAGGAATTTACAAACATTTTAGTACGTTTACACTAACCAACATTTATTTACGCTACAGGACGGAAAGATTTTCATTACTATGCATGTTTGTATTTTTGTATTAACTTTTAATTTTCTAGGCCTATCTTCTGATTGTGTGCGTGTACTCTCTCCCTACTGTGCTCATTGACCATACTGTGCTTTTCTCCATCAATCCTCAAACTTTCGGTGACGTCACCTCACGGCTCCAGCGTATCAACGGCAATCGCTTTGCACCCGGGTGGCTAATTAGTCAAAGGGTTGTGTGTGGCGTTCTTGAATGGCGAAACTAAATGTAATGGCCGACACACAACCTCACTTCATGGACGCGTCCCTAAATCTAGCCGTCCGTGGACGACTTCTCGAGCGTTTGCGCTCTGACGGCTTAAATCACTGTGGCGTCCTCCTTGGACGCCACCCTTCACACTTAATTAGCAAGAACGATACGACTCACCAGTTCTGCTGCTGTTGGTTTCTGCTGCTGTCGATCGTTCTGCTGCGATGACGGGCGATGATGGGCGATCACATCGATCGGCCGCGCCGGTTTCTGACCAGCGGTTGTTAGTTGCTGCTGATGCTTGCTTTATTCAGCCGGAAAAGTTGCGATGATCTTTCGGTGATTGAAGGAACGGCTTTTAGACGGGTCGTCCTTCCTTCCGGCGGCGTAACAGTGCCGGGTTCAAATTTCGTCCGATAATACGCGCGTGTGGCTTTCGTTCCTTCTTCCTTCTCTCGTTCGTCGTTGGCTGTGCGAAATAGAAAAGATTGCCGTCTGGCTATTGCAAACGGGGTCATTAGCACATGGTATCGGTCAATGGCACTTAACTCTGAGCACATTTACCTTCTTCTGTAGCTTTTTGCACAAACTTTCCTACGCACGCACTCTCGACTTCTTCGACTATGAGTTCTACTTGGACGGGAGAAACAAGAGTAATTAGCCTAACATTCGAATACGATCACGTCACTTTACCTACTTGGAAAACCTAAACCGGACAAACTACGCGCACTTTCACTACGTTTGGCGGACTGGGACGAAATGGACTAGCAGCGTTAATCCTCAGATTAGGGAAGGTAATTTCGTACGAACTTACAGGAAGCCCGTATTTTCCCGCAAATTTCTTCGGACAAGTTCGGAGATCAACGACCCTACTAGCTGTTTTATTCTGTCAGCTAACCTTTGGCTCTATCTGTCCCTTTCCATCATGCATTCCAAGCGAAGGATCGTCATGGTTTTCGTCTTCAGGAGAATCTCAACAGGCAATTTAATTTCTTCCCCTCGCGGAGAGGAGTATTTGCTAGGGTGTTGCGCAAGAGTCGTTCAACGGTAGGTTGTCTAACTCTTGGCGCAAACAAATCAGACTGGTTCTACTAAATTTGAAAAATATTGCTGAATATGACATGACCGCTACACAATCGTTTTGCGTTATATTACGTCTTCTTTGTCAAGAATTGTCTGCATGTTCGGTTGTTTGTACCTCACGTCTCTGTCGATCCTCGTTATTGCTGCTAGAATCTTCAGGCAGCTGATTCTTCGGAAAAGTTTAAATAAACAGCTTCTGGTCTTATAAATTTGAGATCAAGCAAGGAGTTTAGAAAAACTTTAGAAAAAATATTAATGTTCTCCCATTTTATGTTCACCCCGTTTTCCGACAAGTTAAATTTCAATTTGTTCAAATGGGGTACCCCTTTATTTTGGGGCATACACTTAAATTGGGGGTTCTAATCATTTGAAAAAAAGAACTAGAATTCAAGTAAAAAGTAATTCAAGTGAAAAATGTACTAATTATGCTTTTTAAAGCTGGATTCTATAATAACAAAATACAAAAATCGGTATCTACCATAATAGCAAATTATTATAGTAGAAGCGAAGAACTTTATGTGAATTGTTGAAAAATTTTAAATTTTTTTTTAGGGGAAAGGGAGTACAATATAGCCTTCTACCATAAAACGAAACACATTCCAACAGACGAAATCGTGGGCTAGTGATAACGTTTTGTTGTCATGTCACCGATAATTCCACAATACTTCAGTAGAATAGCTTCAAGAATGAACGCCTGAATAAATAAAGCTTGTTTATTGTTTGCCAAAGGATATAATTCGATTCGCTACGCCTCTTCATTAATCATGTTATAAACGTAAGCGTTTGTGGCATCCAAATCGAAGTGCTTTTTCGAACTGCGATAGCATTTAAATATTATCTAAAGCAGATACAGCGCCGGCTGCTGATTCAGACGTGCCCCAAACTTTCCTCTCGGTGGAAAGTTTGTTATTATTCCATTAGCTATGTAATGTCTGAAATGAAATTTATGCAATAAACTTTAATTTTTATTGCCATAAAGTATAATTGAGAACAATAGTATGGGATGGGATTAGAATGGATAATACAAGAGATTTAGTCGTAATTAGATTAAACGGTGCGCCGAGTTATGTTTTCAAATGTTTAATCTTTATAATTCAGTAATTGTGGTGTCTTATTTAAAGATTCCATTATAATAGTTTCATGCGTAATTCAGCTGCATTTGGCTGTTCTGATGGCACGGGAGAGCCGTCCGTTTAGATTTGGAACGATTTTGTAATATAGCTTAAATTTCACAACGGTATGTAATACCAAGGCTTTGCTTTAAGTTTTAATATTCACTAGAAATTGACGTTGAAATCTTCAAATTGCCACTTGACCCGCAAAATTTTGGTAATCTCGAGTATTCTAGGAGCACGAAATAATGGTTTTGACAAAGACAGTGTCCATTATAAATCTAACATTAATTAAAAAGTCATTTTTGCTTTTCTCATATAGAAAAGATTTTCGTCTTTTTAACCGAGGCCCAGAGGATTTGTCGGAATCGGAAATTCCTATATATGTCAAAAATATTACGGGTTACAGATTAAAGAGTGTGGTCACACATCAAATTCCCATATAAGCCGGCATCACCTTGCTTCTAAATGACAAAACATTGATGAAATCCCCCGTTTGCATTGCTGCATGCACCCATTTCACAATACACAGACAAACGAAATGCTATACACTTATATAATATCCAAAACCTTACGTATAATTCACACTTTTCCGGGCTAGTTCAGCACCGTGCACGACCCTCAATATTTTTGATGCGCTTTAAATGCACGCATTCGCAGCTGTTAGGCACGGGCTCAGGATTCTATATTGTAGAAGGCTACAGAAACAGAAGTCTCTAAGTATCGGGTAATTTTGGGAGAGATTCCGCGTCAGGAGAGATGCCGCACTCAGATATAGAGAGTATATGGGGTCACTTTTATACGGTAATATGACATTGTGAGTTTGTCTTTCGAAAAGTTATAACTCTAGAGATGTAAAATAATCCGTTTTAATTACTCACGAAAATTGTATTAATGATTTTGTGCGTTCAATTGCATCACGGAGTGCCGAAAATTTTTCAGCACAGCATTAAAATTTCGTTTTTTTTTAAATTGTTCAATTTTTTTTTGTAAATCATGTATCGGTTGAATAGCTGGGACCTTTTAGAAGGCATTCTGATCATGAGCACAATCATCCATAATTTCAGAGGAAAATGCCGTCGTGCGGCATCTCTCCCCTACAATTGGGAGAGATGCCGCATCAAAATTGGTTCGCTATAGGTTATTATAAGCCACTGTGTTTGGCATTTTCTTGTTGTGCAATTAATGCTAGTGATGAAATGTACTGCAACTGCAACTATAAATCTATCCCGCCTTCTGCACCAAAGTAAAGCTTCCGTAGTTCTTTTTATAACGATTATAGAGTTTTTAACCTTAGGGTCATTCGCCTCTTTTTTCGGGTTAGAAAAATCTCTATTTAAAAAATCTCTAACATTTTATTGTTCGATTCCCAACTTCGCACATAGGATTAGAGAATTTTCTAAATAGAAAATAGAGGCGTATGACCTTAAGGTTCCATAGCTCTGTATCATGAACCAGATTTACGTAAAGGGAAACATCAATGTTGAAAAGTTGATTTAGTTTTCGCTGCTTTCAATAAAAGCGTCTCGATAATTTCGACGTGAAATTCCTTATGTATTACATACCCACGAATATTGACGGCTCCGAACTCACAAATCGCGATGTTATCACAATTAATCTAACTCTTAAGGGGTCCTCTTATATAATTCTGCAAAAAGTACTAAATGTTTGATATTTTTTTTTGAAGAAGTAAAATGGCTTAGACATGTGCGCTATTCTGCAAAATGTTTGTTGAGGTTTCATCTATAAAATCAAAATTTTCGAGTGCAAGGTATCAAACATGGCGTCAAAAACTGCGGCTTTCTTGAAACAAGATTTTTCGAATCTGCGGGCATTCTCATTTTTAACCAATCAACTTTGCGTTTACCCGCCCTAAAAAAAGACAATATTTTCCGGCGCTGTAACCTACAAAATCCCAATATTTTTATCATTAACGATTTTTTACAGCCGGTCAAAGTGGAAAAATCATACTTTATTTTCAAATGCCGGCCTTTTTGCTTCTATAACGATTTAGTTTTGTTTTTTAGGTTGGGATGCTTTTATGAAATGTAATCTTCAAGATCGTTTTGGTTTTCTGCTTGTAGATGACGAATGGCGACATCTAACACTTTTCGCTGGAGCCGCCATTTTGGACGCCATTTTGGACGCCATTTTCGACACCCTTAACTAGAAAATATTGATTTTAACGATGAAACCTTAATAAACATTTTGCAGAATAGCGCACATGTCTAAGTCATTTTACTTCTAAAAATCAAGCATTAGGTACTTTTTGCGCTATTATATAAGATATCATAGACAGAAAATGCGTCTATTATTTGTAATATTTGCCGCATAATCAATCATCTGATTTTTTGCAGGTTTGGAGTCTACAGTAAAGTTGTTTAGAATGATTTTGGAACAACTTTGTTGCAGACACGAGGGCTCTATGTATTCAGTATGGATTGTTATAGTTGTGTCAAATAAGTTCTTCAATTCTGTCGGCAACTGCAACTCCCCGTCGAAACCTAGCGCAAATTATCCAATCTGTGCTGAACGAAAGAAAAGAAGACAAACCAGCATCATTTATGCTATCAAAGTAACAGTTCTTCTTGAGCGACACGGGAAAAAATATTCTGTCTGTATTTCTTCCCCCTTGTAGGAGGGTAGCGGTAATTTGCGCGGAAACTTGATCAGAAAATTAATTTAGAGACCATTTTAGCGACTAGCACGAAACAGCTCGCGACGATCGTCTCTTGATTCAATTTAGGATAGAACGATTTTCCCCATATTAAAGAGCACGACCCTGGCCCAAGACTTTTGTCGCCTTGCTGTTCCGTGTGTTTCCTGTTGCCGAGGGAAACTTCTAGAACGGGAGGGTTGCACCATTTATTTTGCCATTTAGCAGAACGGTTTCAGATTGCTTCCACTTCGAGGGGTTCAATTAGTTACTGATATTGGAATCGTTTCTAAACTTTGAAGCAATGTTCGCAGGAAATGAGCTCCACTTATACCATGGTGCTCGCACGAATTATGTTCCCATTACTTGGTACTCAATCGAATTTAATTACCACCGGTTTCAAACTTTACTAATAATCTTAGCAAGAGCATTTTCTGTGTTAAGTGAACAATTTTCAACCAAACCGCCAATTCTTCAACTAGTTGCAAAGAAATTCTCTGATGTTAGTCAGCTTTTCGGATATTTATGCGTACTTGTGCAATTAAATGCTCCAAGTACTTAAACAGTTCGAAACAAACTGTTCTGTACTTTCGCTACGATGTTTCTTCACTTTATTTTCTGACTGTATATTTCCGTGTTCTATTGCACTTTGTATTATTTATGCTCACCTCCCAAAAGATCCTGGAAAATAAAGGCCACTCAATTCCACCGTTATTGACTAGACACAATTGAAAAAGATTTTACATGTTTGGCATAGAAGATGTAGAAGTTAAAAAGCTACACAAAAGAGCCTAGGGGAGCTGGTGTTGAGCCCGACATTGTGGGTAAGCCCGACACCATACAACTTTTCCCAGAAATCATTGCACAGCATCCAAAAATAACAGGATGTTATTTGTTCAATTATTTTAAGCATTTCGAAACCCATCGATGTCATCAAAGGACAACAAAATAAACAAAACCTGCGAAAACACTTTCTTAACTAGTTTGCGTGGAAGACATGTTTTGAGTATTTCGGTATTATTAGTTGAGGCTTGTGCGCTGCGAGATGGACCACGCGAAAACAAAAAAATGTGCGCTGTTGGAGTAACACCGAAAGTCGTTGGGTGGAGCAAGACCAACCCGCTTTTTAAATGATTGTGTTCATTGTTGATCCAATGCGAATTACCGTGTATGTTTAGGATGTTCAATCAAATTATTGTCACATCATGTTAGTAAAAATTCACGAAAACGCTTTTATTATATTTATTTCTTGTTAGTATTGTCCCACTTGTTATTTAAAATAAAATCTCATTTTTCTCCTTGTTTTTGGCAACCAATTATTTTTAATCCAACAAACAATTAATTTGAGAGACTGAAAAGATATATCTTGTTGATAACTATTTTAACAAGAATTATGCACAGTAAATAAAATTCACCTGCTGAAGGTGTCGGGTTTGCTCTCAGTTCCTCTACTCCTCATTTCGATCTCGAACCGCGATGAGTTTCGTAACCCATGGAAACATCGCCGCGTGTCGTTGAAGTGTTTTCTGTCAAATCGAGGGGTTTGAAATTTTAATCAAATTTGGAATATGTCTGTTGAATATTTATTTTATGTTTTATAGAGACCCGCGTGGGTTTGGGCTGTTTTAATCTGAGCAGCATCTACAGGAACATAACAAGCAAATGGCTACAATAATACGAATATGAAAATGCGCCCCAGTAGACATAAAAAAGCAATAAGTAAGCTGAGAAAATTTCCTGAAAGTTGCATGCTTAAAAGAGCAATTTTCCAGCAACCCATTGAATGGGTGACTGGGCGACTGGAAACAAAGATCCTTTTTGTCATTCAACTTCATACCGAATTTTTTATTCAATTAATTTGCCTTCCACGTTGCTCTTATTCTGGACTAAAATGTTTTAGTCTTTTTGCAAATGAACGACGGATTTCTTCAAAATGTTTCAAACATTCCTACACTCATCTTTTTGAAACAATGCCATAGACAAAGTTTGTTGGGTACAAACTTTCCGCTTTCTTTACAAAATTCATTACCCAAGCATCCGTCAACTGGTGGGTGACTATTTTTTATGAATCAAAAGCTCACCGGGATGCTCATGAAACTATGCCAAAGACACAAAGGAGGAACGTTCGGACACTATTTGTGCTGGCTTTGGTAGCCACATAGCATTTTCATACTTTTTAATTGGTATGCAAATGTTGTCCGTCGAGCTTACAAAAGCGTCTCTATCTCGCTCTCTCTGAAATTAATTTCATTGTTAATTAGTATACGCCAACTTCATTCAAAATGCAGATTGTTCATGTGATGATTTGTACTTCCTTCACCACCAGTGGAATGTTTTATGTGAGTTCTGATGGTTATGATAGTTTATGTGATGACTGAGGGTTTTCTGGTGCATCGGAGAAGTTTATCATATTTAAAATTGCAGATCTCGAAATTCCATATTATGTTCATTCATTTGAAGCAAAGATATCAATATAAAGAAAGATACCCGCCTTCGATATTTTTCATACATTCTATTGGAGACACCCGAATATAGTCCATTCGTAGGGGAAACCGAAGAGATTTGAAACAGAGGAGAGTTGAAACATTGCTAGCGAAACAGTACCATTAGGGATAAAACAATAATGCTTTTTTTATTTTATATTGTGCCCACAAACCCTCCAATACACGCCAACGACGTTAAATGAGTGGTTGAGTATTTACGGTTAACGCACCACAAAAATGAGCAAAAGTAAGTTTTCATTATTGTCTTCAAATTGGTATAAATAGGACTTTAGGTAATGTTCGATCATGAGAATATCACTATTATGTAATCTAAGAGTTAAGATTTATGAATTATATGCGTTTCTTTCTATCTTTGCGAGGTATAACTTGTAATTTGTGGATCAAGCTTTACTTCTCGACCTATGAGAGTTGAAACACCTTGTTTCAACTCTCCTCGATGATGAACTTCTAGTTTTATGGTAATGTTATAATCACGTTAACGTTCCTGAACAAATAATAATAATCAAGATTCTTCTTTCCTGAATTGACAACAGTGATCAACGAATAATAAGAATGCATGTCATTCTAAGGAATTATCTTAGTGTGAACGAATAAAAATGACACAATTGTAACATTTGATGCTTTAGAAAACGTTTTGATACTATTTAAAATAATTGGTTACTTGTTTCAACTCACATTCATAGCTGTTTCAACTTACCTCGGTATGAGGAGAGTTGAAATAAAGAGAACACTACTACAAAAATCAATATATTGATGCTTTGTTATTGATTTGTACCAGTTATTCTAATGTAATTTGATAAAGCCAGAAGTAAGAAATTTAAAAATCAGCACTCATCGAATGACAGTTTTTGTCGAATTATATAGCAAAAGCAAAAAAAAAAAATATTTCAACCCTCCTCGGTCTCCTCTACCATCCTGTTGAGTGAAGTAGTGGGCTATTTGTTTATGATTTTAGCAAAGATTCGCCCCTTTGGCCATCTACATTTCAAGTCTCCCGAACGAGTGCTTTGGTACACGCGCTGCGGTGAGCAACTAGTGTAGACTCATAATTGTGTCACCAATTTTTCGCTGAAGCTGGGTATATTCCTCTGCGTCTAATCCAGGGGGAGGGTCTGTACTCTTGGGGGTCCCGAACCCTCTCGAAAATTGTCAATTTGTTGAGAAATTTTAAATTAGTTTCAATTTTAAATTACTTTCAAACTCAAAATCATTTCAAAATTTGACCTCCACAACTGATTTTCATTAAATGAGGTTATGAAGTATTAAGTATTGTACTTCATTTCAGACACCCCGGTTTTTTCTGGATCTGTTCCTGATATTCTTTCTTCTAAAATGTTTTGTTTGGACTAAGGCCAGAAGAGCATTCGGCAATGCCATACACATCACATCGTGAATAAAAACCATCTCATTAATTGTAGATTTGTACTAATTATCTGAAAAGTAGCTGACGGTTGCATATCGTGTTTTATTAGTTCTAATAGAATACTGGAACAACATAATGACACGAATTTCGCTTATTAATCTTCTTAGACAGCATACCTAATTACCGCAATACTTCCTTTGGTCGATACGTCTCAGCAAATAACAGTTACAAGAATGATTGCTCCTTAGATAATTCAAAATAGCCCTTATCTCAAATTTGGGATGCACCGGTTTGGCGGCATTAGATTTTTGGTCGGTTTTCAATTGATTCTTTTTTGGTTGTACGTTGCAATCTAAGTTCTGCGGTTAAACGGAGGAACTTTAGGTGCGAGAAATATTAAAAACTGTTTGTAGTTGTCCAGGATTACTAATAGTTTTGAATGTCATATGAATAGTGATTAGCTTAAAATGGATATTCACTACTTTTTCATGGTTTTCGAAATAGTCAAAATGATATGCGATAATTTTTAATGTGTAGAGTAGAGTGGGGTCAAGTAGGTCAATTTTTTGGCGAGCTTGTGCGATGGTATTTTTGCACAAATTTTGACAAACAAGCACTTTTTGGAAAGGTTATACATCGGGCAACGTTTTGGCAATAATAATTTTTGGCCTGGCCAAATATTTTTAAAGCTAGCCCAGATAAGGCGAAAAAACTTTTTTCGATGTTTTTAAAATATGGGGGTTCGATAGGTTAGTCTATTCCATGTTAAATAAAACAATGTAAACACCTATAAAATCAGCGGTTCAACTTTTTCAGTATTGATACTGCAGATCATTTAAAAATTAATAATGCAAATAATTAATGTAATCTATTGACGTCATTCAGATAAGAAAATGAAGAAGTGGCAAATTAAATAAAAAATCGCGAAAGGAAATGTTAAAAAAACATGTTTTTCCAGCAGTTGCGTCTGGTTTTGTACTTGCAAATGACTTCTTCAGTGTCCGCGTCGTCGCCAGAGTGTGAAATTGAAGTTGTGCACTCCGGCTGACGTGGTTGTTTAGCTGTGCGACAATCACGCTTGCGCTTCGGAGCTTTTTTTGGTTGCTCTTTTTTAATCATGTTTTTATTCGATTATCTACTTTAACAACACTATAAAACAGTGATTTTCAACCTGGTGTCCGCGGATCCCTAGGGGGCCGCGAAGTCGTTGCTGGGGGAACGAAGAAAAATATATTTTCCGAGTGCATATTGAAATTTCAAGTCTTGTTTCCTAACAAACTGAAAATATCACATTGATAGCATACAGAATCGATGTTTATCCGTGGGGGTCCGCAGCAACCTAGGGTGATTTCGAAGGGGTCCGTGGTACGAAAAAGGTTGATAGCCGCTGTCCTAAAATGTTGGGGTTATTTTGTTTTTGTTTTTATAATAAAAGAAGTGAACCTTCCAAACCTCCCAGAACGTCCCGTAGCTGAGAAATTTTGTCGTTTTGAATGCAACCTTTTGTAAAATGACATTATCTATTTTAAAATCAAGACTGATGTTTACCTGTGTTAAATTGAAAACCTAAGTTTACGATTAATCTTCTTCTGATCGATTTCTTACGTTTAATTCCACTACAATAATAATAATGGAAAACAGTTATTTTTCACCATCAATCAATGTATAGTCTTCTTCAGTATTCATCTTAGTTTACGGACAAACGTATTTACGTCGAACTCTAACTACACTAGATACCTGATACCAACACCAGAGGTGCGACTTCACTATCACTAATGACAGCATGCCATTGTAATTCTCGTTATCTATAAACAAGTGAACTAGATTTGGCGTTAAATTTATTGCCTGGTCTATCATTTTACTGCTAATTGAAGATTAAATTATGCAAATGAGAGACGCAACGCAACATCTTTTTTATTTTTTTTATTTCGATTATAGAGGTTTTAACCTTAAGGTCATTCGCCTTTTCGGGTAAGAAAAATCTCTTATTAAAAATTGCTAACCCTATGTGCGGGGTCGGGACTCAAACCCAGGTGCGCTGCGTACAAGGCAATCGATTTACCAACTACGCTACGCCCACCCCCTGCAACATCTTTTATTTCTATCCTTAAAATATCATATTACCTTACCAATTGCCATTACAATGTGTCTTATTATCACTATGATATAATGCTTTATCATTTTTATCGATGGTAGGACGCTCATAGTTCTGCACATTCTTTTAGAACCCTGTGCATGTCACTTGCTCTCCATGCCACACTGTGTCACTGTCCCAATTTTCATTCAAATATGTCAACATTACCTCATCGCAAAAGCAGTTTGAGCATACAAAAGTTCGTATGAGGAAGCTGCAAAAGCTTTCAAGTTCCATTGCAGCTAGCAGCTTGAAGGTTTGAAAACTTTGAAGTGTGTAAGTATTAGTTTAAGTATTATCCTAACTTCTGGTTGTTTGGGAATCGTCAAAATATATATAGAATTACCACGATTTTAGATTTTTGCCACTAGATAGCGTTGTAAGTGTACAAATGTGGATAAACAATAAAATTGCGGAATGTTTCGTAAAAATAAAGCAATGTGGCCAAACCATCGAATATATTCACACGGTGTCTTCGGAGGAATTGTTCGTATGAATATTCCCCACAATTTGATAAAAAATAAATTGAGGTATGGCTTATTATGATTGAATTAGAAAAATTAACTTTTTATGTTGACGCGGTAGAAAGTTGGTGTCTTCGACAAATTTTGGTAATGCTAGAAATGAAGAATTTTGTTGAATAATTTACACTTGTAAGACTTAAGGTTATCGATTCATGAAGAGTTTTCTTTGGCAACGGCCTTAA
This sequence comes from Topomyia yanbarensis, assembly GCF_030247195.1. NCBI lineage: Eukaryota > Metazoa > Arthropoda > Insecta > Diptera > Culicidae > Topomyia > Topomyia yanbarensis. Next base: position 170,729,641 of record NC_080672.1, read on the forward strand.
ATTTGCTTTTTTATACAACTTTTCAATTTGCGATGTTTTGTGCATATATGGAGGTAATAAATCACATAATATTTTTGAAGGCTGTATATAAAAAAATACTCATTTTTTTCAAAGTTATTGAAGATTTTAACATTTTTTACGCTAATTTCAACTACGGAAAAGAGAGAAAGGTAAAAACCTAAATACACGAGCCGGCACTTTGATCAATGTATAGACCCTACACAATAAAGATAAGAAGGTTTGTTTCGTGGCACTTTAGAACCTTATGAATATGGTAAACTTTCTTCATCATGGTTTTTACTTATTCCACAGAAAAAATTAGTATAAAAAATTTTATTAGAATTTTTCGCCTATTATAATAATTTTTGGTTTGATATTCAATTACAAGTTGAAAAAGTTTTTATTTTGATTCATCGACGGATCCCCATGTGCATTGAAAAAGCCCAAAACTATTGATTAATAACTGCCAACAACTTGTTTTTCAATATAAACATCATTCCCAGAAACTTGAAAATTTTTCCATTTTGACGCATTGGCGGATCCTCTTGTGCATTGAAAACGTTTTCGTTAAAAACATTTTAATTTAAAACGATACTTTGAATTATATTCTGTAACAAAATTACAGTTTTGTATGTCATTCAGTATGGAATTTAAAAACATGTGTAAAGTTATTGTTAAAAAATCTTTTTTGCGATAAGTTCTCCATCATACAATTACATTCAAAATATTTCTCTTCTTTTTAGATTTTTGTTGATAAAATATAAAAAATTAGAAAATATGGCTTGTTTTGAAATTTAAATTTTTAACGAAAATTTTTGTTTTTGTGAAAAATGATACAACATTTTTTCAGTGTATATATGTTACGTACAGAAATATTCATTCCCTGTAACTCGTTCTCAGAAAGTTTTGCTGTATAAAATACAGAAAACATTTTTTGAAATTAATATACGTAGAAATGTCTACGCTCTTTTGAAAAATTGTTTTTGTAACAAAATATTGCAATTGTCAGAGTAAGCCATGGAGATTCATAAACCGAACACAACTTCAAAGTTTCGTTTGAATTGACGATGGTCATATTGTGTGGCCGGTTTCTCATGTCGTGTCAAGTGATGAACTACACCAAATTTTTTTTGTGTTCATGATCTCAAAAATCTATAGCTTTATTTGTTGGAATCATTTCGTAGATGAACTTCTGAGTGATAATAGCTAAAATTTCGAAAATTGATCGTGAATTATAATCGTTCAAAACCTAACCATATCATTTTTCCTTACATATCATTTTTCTAAAAAATTCAAGAACAAAGTAGTAGTTCTACATCTAAAACAAAACCTGTTTCACAACCTGACATTTCTCCTTCAATAAGACCTTCAGCTTCTCTAGCAAACATTTATTTAATGCTGATTTCGTTTTTAGAATCGAGTCGCTCTAGGTTCGCTCTGAGCTGTCACTTTTGTATGGATTTTGTAAATATTAGAGCGAACCTAGGGCGACTCTGATCTAAAACCGAAATCAGCATAAGATTGCTGTGTGCAAAGAACAATCAATTCAGCTTTTTGTTGGTGGCTGCGTCCTCAAATGCGCACCCCACTTTGACAAGTCCTCCGTCCAATATCAATTTTGACAAATCAACAGTCTTGTCAAATTTGACAAAACGTGCTTTAGATTCAAATTTTTGATCGCGGTAGGCGTTCACTTCTGCTCTCAACTAAAATTGAACGTCAAATAAATATTGTTTTTCAGTTGAAAAACTAAACTGATTTCGGTACGGATTCGCACAGTTAACTGTAGTTCCATTCAACAGCGGCACTCAACTCGAAATATGGATACAGAACATCTGCTATTCAAAACTATTAGCTACTCGCAATCGGCATACAAAAATCGGTCGACCATTAATTTTGCTACAAATTTGTATCCAAAATCAGATGCGAACAAACATTGTTTAGGTCTACTTTTAGGTACTGTATCGTTAAAGATGCTTTTCCTGGTGGTTTAAAAGCAAGTTTCATGTGCTATTATTAGTCATTTCATGTGTGATGAATTTAGGTAAGAGCAGAGGTTCTAATCGCATAATTCTCTCGACACTTTCCAAAAGCTGAGAATCTGCTTATAAATAAAGAAGGATATATGATAGCCATGAAACTCAAGGCTGATGAGACCGCTTGTCAAAATTGACACTGCTGACGAGTTGTCAAAGTTGACACTGTACAGACGACTTGTCAAAATAGAGTGCGCATTTAAAAACGCAGCCACCAGCAAAAAGCTGAATTGCAATAACAGGAAAGAGTTTAGTTCATACATCGACAATATAGAATTCTTCGTTCGCTCTGTTTGAATCAAAAAGTTTTTTCTCGAGAAGAATTTTGAACTAGCATTTCACTAAAATAAACAATTTACGTTAGCATTTCGAGTGCATTTATATTCGCTCCGAAGAAGCGTGATAGTATCGTTTTAGTAAATGTGTTTTACTTTTACTGAAAAGTCAGTGCCAGCATCGTGTGCCATCCAGGCCCGTAGCCAGGATTTTGTTTCGGGAGGGGCTTAAAAAAATTTGCATAAAGCTTTTAATTCTGACAATTTGATATAGTCACTAGAAACTAAATTAAATTTTGAAAAGTTCATAATGAAATCAATTCCAAATCAAAGACAATCCTAAAAATATGTTCATTGTCACAAGAAAGGTTATAGTACTTACTCTCGTTACAACAAAGTATATTCTAGAGTTCACAGTATTTATGCGCTAACCGAATATGACAATGCTTGACGGTGCTGGAAAACACTAGGTGTTCCAAGCTACACCTTTAAAAGGCGTAGAAGATGCTAAACCGAAATGAGTAGAAAAATATCCATAAAATGTTCGAACGAAGAGAATGTCGAAATTCGTACAAAATCTTCTGATTTAGCAAGCGATTTGTAGATGCGCAGAGACGGTTCAACTTCTATTTTCTTTGTCTGGTGTTCTGCGAGTATTACCAGTTCCAAGGCATCATGCTAACAAAATTTTTTGATATATTCTATTTAAATGAAACTATTTTCAAGACTAGCCTTGGTCGGGTAGATTAGAACCCCAGTTAGGAAGGATTTTTGGTAATCAATAGGATCAAAATATAAATTTAAATGATTAAATCAACTGAAGGAAACTGCCCACAATTTAATTGATTAAAGAAAATTGTCTACAAATCGAATGAAAACACTGATTACTAATATCTTCTAATTTTCCTTCAAATCGCCAGTCGCCGTGCATGTGTCGTTCACCGTGCAGTTTCAAAATCACGAAACGAAAAAAACAGGATTTGAAGTCACGTCAAATCCACCTAAACGCACGGTAACTGGGGACTTGACGGTACGTGAAATTTGTTAAATGTATTACCAAAAGAACTAGAAGGTCTACCTTCTGATGTCGCAAAAAGCAGAAGCAAAAAAAATTGCTACGCTATAGCAGGCTACAGGCACCAGTGAATCAAGCTAGCTATTGTTCTACGCAGAAACAAATATTTTGTAATTTTAATTTTATTTTCATGCACATATTTGGAGCATGAATATAAATGTAAAATTAAGTTCCACCACAAATACACACGACTTGTCGTGCTTTCTTCAACAAATTTTATTATAATTTTACATGTGGATTGAAAATTACAGTTCGTTTAAACGGAAAACCAATGCACTTCAATGTATTTTTACTCGAATACTGCTGTAAAATGAATGACATGTAATATTACACGAATGAAAGTGTAAAATTGTATGTTGTTTGATGCTCCAATTGATTTTAACGTAATTTTCAATCAAATTTTGGATTCAATCGTTGTATGTTTACATTCGTATTGATTTACATGTCGTTTAAATTTCATTATTTTTTGGTGTGTATATCAGTGCACATACAAATTGTATCGTTGCCCCCGGCTGCGGAGTAAAATGAGTTTGCCAAATGAAGCAAAAGTGCCTGTGCTACGGGATAACACGAACAGTTAAGGAAGTGGAACAATTAGTTAAAGTGAAAATGGAGCTTAATCTCGCTGAAGTTACCTACATTCAGCTACATCACGTAAAAACTGTGTTTTGATCACGTTTAGAAGCTTAGCACAGGCCGAAAACTTTATTGCAAAGAACAACATGCAACACGAGGTCGAATTTAATAACACCAGAATCAAGATCCCCGTGCATATGGACAACGACATGGTGGACGTGCGTATCCATGATTTGGCCCCGCGCACGAAGGAGGATTTCATCAAACAAATCATGTCGCAATATGGAGAAGTAGAATCTATTACGAATGACACCTGGAGAAATTTTTTCTCTGGCATTCCCAATGGCGTTCGTATTGTGAGAATGCGAATGACTAAACCAATACCTTCTTACATGACTATCGAATGCAAATCACCGAAGGATGGCGTGACCTATAAGCAAACAACGCTAATTACATATCCCGGGCAGACCCCAACATGCCAATTCTGTAACTATACAGCCTACTACGGAAAAACATGCGCCGAAGCAACTAGTCAAAACTCATCTACTACAGCCAACTCTAACAAGCAGCCACCGATACCTTCAGATAAACCTAAAACAACGATCCAATTACCCAATAATGCAGGTACAACGACCACGACAACCGCTCCCAAACCAACAACTAGCATCGCCAATAAAGAAGCAAATACCGATGAAGACGGATATACAACAGCGACCCATAAGAACAAGAAACAAATAAGAACCTCTGATCGTGAACAGGAAGAAAGCAGTACCGATGACGACATGGACGGGAACGATAACGCGAGAGAAGGCAGACTGAATGACCACCAAGCGGCCTCACCGCCAAGGAAAAAGATCTCAACACGCAGCAGCAAACTGCGTCAACAAGATCTGGCAGACCGACATTCTTAGAATTTTTTTATTTTTACTTATTGTAAAAAAAAATAAAAGACCCACGGATCAGTTGTGCTGACGCATTGAGCCGTTTCAAATAAAATTTTAGATTGAAAAAAAAAGAAATATTATAAATATGAACAAGCTCAATAATTTCAGCATCTCTTTATTCCGACATATGGACGGGTATACATCGCACTTACTTCACCTCTGTCGAAGAGTAACGTAGGTGTAAGGCCAACTTTCTTTGATGATTTCTGTTGTTCTGTAGTTGAGTGCCCAGAAAATATAGAACAGCTGCTCTTGGGTCGATTTCAATTTATTTATTATTTTTTCTCTCTTTTTCTTCGTGATCTCTGCTCATCTCTCTCATTTTATTCCATAACGAACACAAATAAAAGGAAAACATGAAATCGAAACATTAATCCCAATTTATTGACTGTAGACTCAACTAGTTACAACATTTTAGTCGCTCTCCGTGATAGGCTACTGATGTTTGTTCACTGTATCGTCACGTCGTTTTTAGACTTACATGGACATTAATTGGAAACCATCGAAAGAGACAGAAATGCTGCTGCTTACAACATTAAGTTTATTATGATTGATTGACTAATATGTGGTTTAGCATCTATTGACATCCGTTGAAAAGTAAGGATAAAATCACAACAGATAGTCCTACCGCTACTATGTACGTTTCTGTATGTGAACAACATTAGTAATATACGACGGTATACAATTCTTGGGTTGATGAACACCTCAGAAAAACCGCTGTTTTACCACTTTTTGGCTTGTTTATTTTTTGGCATTTTTCTTGCTTATTGTTCGATTGTTTAAAATATCACTACTTTGCGGACTAATAATGTTTAAATACGGACCGCATTCTCCGCATAAAATGAAATTGAGTGTCAACAGAAATACTATTGCATTAAAATTACGCGAAAACAAAAACTGTCTTCTCGACTATATTGTCATCAACTAACGGAAATGTTTTTGTCTAGCACGCTTGAGTGAGATGCCTGATGTTTCTACTAAGCTTACAGTGCACTAACCTATTACAGAAATTCAATCTGCTTATGCTTTAACTAACTTTATTCTGGCTAATATATAACATAATATCTGAGTTTTGTTAGACACAACCACTAGCGATAAAGTTCTCATTTTGGGACAGTTTTTGAGCTCACTTTTCTATAAAACTTCTGCAATTTTATTATATATTTCGTTTATTTTATTCGGTTCAATGCATTAGCTAAATGAAGCCTTGTGTCTTCAATATATTTCCATGATGTGAACAATGAAAGTGATAAAACGTAAATGGTTGTCCTACAGATCTCGTGCGAACAACTAGCGATTGCATGTGGAGAACTATTTACTAGGCTGAGAAATATTTTTCCTAACCAACAGTGTCGCGGTGGTGTTCATTTCTATCTCGTACACTTCCTTATCATCATAGTGGTTACTGCCATGTCCATGTTCGCGAATTTCTGACGGGTCACGAGTAGCGACTTCCTCAATGATGGTGCCGACCGTTGATTTTGAGATACTAGACGCAGTTTTTGCCGTCAATATTATCCGAACAGCAGCCAAAATTTGGCAAATGTTTGTTTTTCAGGAAATGGTTTTGGAGACTATGTATATGCAAAGATATAATGTGTAAAATAATACTATCGCATTCAGTTTTTACGTGCAGGGTCAGGTTGGAGGAAATATGTCTGTTAACCTAGATTTTCACCACAAAAACACCATTTAATATACTTCCTAGATGTGTCCTTTATAATGAATACCATTTTTTCCAAATGTGACAGGAATCTTTTAATAGCCACGGTGCAAGTAAGTGGTATCAGATCTTGTAGCCGAGCATTGATTTTCTCATCGTCCATATATATGAGGATCAACCACATGTTACAAGTTGTTATGCAAAATGACTGGTTTCGCCTGGGCTAATTTGTTAAATGGCATCAGCACTGAACGCCTGACATGGTTAAACTCGTTAAAGGCGATGTTCGTAAGCATAACCTCCATAATCACCTTCAGCAAATATTTCACATCATTAATGTTGCTCCAGCCAAATACGGAGGCTATTGACTTCAGGTCTTTTCGCATAAGATCGATCTTATGCGAAAAGACCTGAAGTCAATAGCCTCCGTATTTGGCTGGAGCACTACTTCTTGCTTCTGCGACTCAATCATTCGACAGATCCCCACAGCAAGAATTAAAGTAACAGTTTCGTTTGTCTTCCGACGAGTCACACAATATGAAGGGAACTGTTTTATCACACTCAGCATACTGAGTAGATATCCTGACCGCTGTCTTCGGTGGTTCGAAATAGCAATCTTCCTCACAATTCTCGCATTAATTTGTTGAAACCAAACAAGATACAATTTTTTTAAGAGTCACCGAAAAACATGTTGTTTCTTAAATTTATTTTTGAAAATTTTCGGGGGGGGCTTTAGCCCCCTAGCCCCCCCTCTGGCTACGTGCCTGGTGCCATCGTGCTATCTCAAATACTGAAAAAGATATGGCAGGAGTGCCGCGGCCGACTTGGCCACCAAAGTTGTGACGTGATTTGCAACTGCGATTTTCATATCAAGAGCAAGTTTAGTCCAACAATCAAACGAACTGTCGGCAGGGATGAGTAAGTTCTGGAGATAAAAGCTTAGAGCAAACTGGCAAGCGCATTTTCTGCATTTTATATGTTTTAATTAAACATAGTATATTTTCGCTGGAAACTTGGATAGCTTCGCAGGGGGATTGAGCGGGACCCTTTTTCCAAACTATGAAATGAACGGCGCTGTACCTTGCCTCAGTTTATGTTTAGATATGAATATAAGAGAGACGCCAGGCGAGTGTTTTCGTGGTACAGCGAACTAACTAGATCTGGATTTGCATCATAACTGAAGGTTGTGGTAAGCCCACCAGCTTTGCATGCAGTACTTAGTAGGTTGACAGTATTTTATCCTTTATGGGAAGTTTTCTTTTCGTGCAGATCGTTGATGCTTACAGTGAGCATTCGTGGAATACGTTACATCTATTTTCAGCTATTTTCCGTGACAATGTTTGAAATCTTTTATTTACATGATTCGAAGCATTCATGTAAGTAAAGGGTTTTAAACATGTAATGCTTCGAATGATTCTATTTGATTAAGATTCGTTGAAATTCCTGCCGTTTCCGTGTCCCGATTTGTTACTGATCTGCCGGTAAACAGCGTAAGGAGTTGGTCTCATAAGGCTTGTACGATTCATAGAGTCAGAAGAATTGTAGCACTGGCACTGTTATTTCCCTGTACACAAAGCATCTTTGAAACAGAAGATCAAGCTCCGAAACGAATTGTAGTACTAAGGCGTTGCTTTGCCTGCCACACCCTTTAGCACAATAAGGGTATTTTTTGAATGATCCCACAGTACAGGTAGAACATTGCAGGGATATTAAAGCCCCATCACCATCAGCAGCAGAAGCCGCTGGCTGTCTTTATTTTTGATGAGATATGACATTAAATTGCTATTCGATTGTGTGCTTTTCCGGGGTAATACGATTTTATGCATTTGCTCTTGCACGCGATCAGCGCGCTTTTTGTTCTCCGCGAAAATGGAATTTTAACGATGTGTTTTTTAAGCGGGTGCATTTCAATGAAGTGGTAGGGCAGCAGAGCACGTAGTTTAAATTTGGGAGGGTCAATTGTTTTTTGGTAAGTGATGATCCACGGCAATCGATAAAAATGCTACATTTTAAATTCTTTACTAATTATCCTTGTAATTAAAATGGATCCATATCTGGATGTATGGTCTTTCGATATAGAAATTTACTATTAGAAAAGCAATTCTTTATACGAGATACGATGAACATTTGATTTGCACTCTCTTGCTATCGAGAAATTATAGGAACTTATTGACAATGTGATATTTGAGAAGTCAGAAAGTGCTGTACTTTTTAGAATTTTCTTTCTGTATATATGAATCATTGTATATCATAGATAGGTTTATACAGCTTACATTTTTCCCTATTTATTTTGTCTTAACGAATAAAGAGTATACACGGAAAAATGGGGTTTATTCGTAAATAAATTGCTATGAATTTTCGAACAATTACATTTTTACGTTACGAAAAGAGGACCGTAAGCAAAAATTGAGTGTTTTGTAATTCTGTTCTATTTTCTTCTGGAGCGCCTGTATAATGGTTAATTTATTTATTTATTTATTTGGAGTACACACTTAATTTTTTCTACCGAATCTCAGCTTTTTTCGTCTTTTGCAGAAATCTTAACAGCTGAGATCTCGGCTAACAATTTAGACGTGACGTAACTGAGACTCGGATAATATTTCGCCGAAAATTAGTATATGTACTTGTGTCCAATTTTTTTTTGTTAGAGTTTCAACTTTCAGTTTTTGGTAAATATTACCGTTTTTGACCAGGTTAGCTAGTGGGAATCAGTGCCGTATGGGGTCATGTTTGGCAAAGATAGATGTTTGCAGAACCGTCATCATAAATCGAAGGCTTATTGACAGAATACTAATAACATCCGGAAAATTCGGAATATTCGCTGAACTGATCGATTAATAAAGTTGGTCTTAGAACTAGGTTTTTTTAGTGTTTTTTTAATTCTTATTTGAATGAGTTCGTACTTATGAGCTACACACATTTTTTGCCTTTCTCAATAGAAAGGTATTGCAATTGCTCTGAAAACCGACTTTTTAACGGAGGACATATACCATTCGGTTCAGTTCGTCGAGTTCGGCAAATGTCTGGGTGTATGTGTGTATGTATGTGTGTGTATGTGCGTCTGTGTGTACACGATCACAATCTCACTCACTTTTCTCAGAGATGGCTGAACCGATTTTCATACTAGGTCCCAAATGAAAGGTGCAACGTTCCCATAGGCTGATATTGAATTTCTATTGAATCCGACCTCCGGTTCCGGAATTACAGGGTGATGAGTATGATCACACAGAAAATGTCGATTTTAACAAATTCTGCAATGAATGTATAAAGGTGAAAATGTGGGCACATCTGCTTGGATTTGTAGTACTAAGTCACTAACAGCCATGCAAAGTCTCTTTGGCCACATTGGCCACCATCATCGGTTCCGGAAGCCACGGCGGAAGTATCCAAATGCAGAATAACAGTCACATCGGTTTCTCCGAGATGGCTTAATCGATTCAACCAAACTTAAATGAAAGGTGTTTTATCTCCGTAAATGGCTATTAAATTTCATCCTGATCCGACTTCCGGTTCCGGAGTTACGGGTTGTGGCGTGCGGTCACAAAGAAAATGCCGATTCAAACCGATACTCCGATGAAAGCAAAAAAGGTAAAAATTTCGCTAAAATGTCTCTCAAACAACTTAAATTTGCAGTTGTAGGTCACAGACTTTCGTTGATTACATTGACCACCATAGACGGTTCCGAAAGTGCCCGGGAAATGCGGTCATCTTTCAAAATTAACGAACTCAAATTAGCTTCCCGGCAATGGTTGGGCTGATTTTTACAAACTTAGTCTTAAATGATAGCTATATTTTCCCCACAGACGTCTATAAAATTTCATGCGGATGGCTTATATGGTTCCGGAAATATAGACTAAACCGTCCGATCACATATAAAATTCCCATATAAGGCGGAACTCAAATTTTTTTTTCAAAGGGAGGGACCCCATGAAATTTCAGAAATCGAATTCGTATTTTTGATGCCAAAGATTAATTAAATTGATCAAATATAAAGATTAATATGTATATTAAAGATGTTTGGCATCAAAAATACGAATTCGATTTCTGAAATTTCATGGGGTACCTTCCTTGAAAAAAAAATTTGAGTTCCATAACATAAAGGTTATCTCGAAATTTTTTTTATTAAAATCGACTTTTTGGGACTTTTTCCTTATTTGACGGTTGTCCAAACACTTCAGCATGTGATAGAATGAGCTTTTTCCTTCCATTTGAAAGTAAAATTAAAATATTCTGTCGGGGGCTCCAGAACAACTTTTTATTTTTAAGTTTTTTTGTTTGAAAACTTAGGTTTTTCAATGAAACTGGTTCACATTTAGATAGTACTTTAGACATTTAAATATTAAATAATAAAACTCTCCAAAAGAACACAACTGAACGTGGGTAGAGATGAACTTCCGAAGATGTGAGCCAAGTAAAAGAATGACACGTACTATGTTGAATGAAGAAGATCGTGTTCTTCATTCGCGGATTGAATCGGAAGATTGTACTGTAAACATTCACAAGTGAATCAACTTTTAGTTCACAAATGAATGTGACATTGTATTCTTTGGTGGGGTAGGTCAACTTTATAGTGCAAATGTACACTATAATCAATGTTGAGAAGTATATTGCACTACAATCCACTTGAAATTGATATGTATTGTGATATGCACGGAATCGTTTTAAGTTATTTTTTTCCACCAGCACATTGCAAACTACTTACTCAACAATAAGAGATTACCAAGTGAAAATTTCATAGGTCTAGAAAACAACAAGAACGACAAGTTTTTTTTTATTAGAACGATCCGGTGAATGTTTTGAAATGAATCTTTGTGAATGAAAGAATGCATTCAATTGCGATCCTTTCTGCTTTCATTCAAAACACTACGTATGCGATGGAGAATGAATCATAGCCGGGCGCTGTCACTTTTTTTTCAGTTCTGTGTTTTGCTTCTCGCTTTCGCACGAACGCGTAACTCTGCACAAGAAGGGTTGCCGAGATCGGGTTTCACAGTAAGAGCATGTTGGTGAATGATTTCAAATTGATCGTTTCGTGAAATGATTTTTCCCATGCCTGCGCATGGGGCCTATTGGTTGAGAAGCTTTATTCCAAAAATATTTTCATTTGTAAAAAAAAATGGTTTGTTTTATTTTAACAGTGTGTTCAGAAAAACCTGAACGCTAGCAAAGTCCGCCCTTTAAGCGGAAAAAACATAATTCCAGATCCCACCGTTTTATGCGCACCAATGATATTTTAGGAGCAAGGACTCTTTTGAAAGATGCTGGATAGTGCAGCAAATTGAAACTGTTTTTTTTTCTATCACAGATATATTTGTTTCTTCTTTATTATTTCTCCACTCATTCTGGAGTATGCTTGATATAATATTGAATCAACCTTTTTGCTCGTTAGAATCTTGTGGGATATATTTTTCGTCTAAATTTTTACTTTATATTTGATCAAACTCGATTAGATATTCAGTCATTTGATTTGATTTCGATTGAGTATCCTGAATGACAGCTTCATGAAGGATAGAAAAATAATTCGGTGAGATTTATGTTCAAGTTTGTTAATTTTTGGGAATCGCTGTACATTGAACAGAAATCGTAGTAGTAAATGAGAAATAAAGGTTTTGTCTATTGTACGAAGATAGCGATTTCAATATAAAAGTAGATATAGAAAGTATCACCTTTACCCGAAAGACGTGCTGCTGTTAATGTCTACAGATTCTGAACTGAACTGACAACTCTGTCTTCTTGATATGTTGTCTTTGCTCTTATCCCATATTATGAGGGAAATCTTCGATAAACAGGCTTGTGCTACTTTGAGAATTTACTGATATTATCTTGTTCGTTTTCCAGCCTGATATTATCTTGTTCGTTTTCTGTTGTGATCCGTGTTCAACGAGTAACGAATCCAGAATTTCTTCTTAAAGGAAATTATGAAACTTGGTTTTGTTCATTTTCTAAAATTATGTGAAGCGTGTTCGATTTGGAAATAAAATTTGAAGACAAGCAAAAATCCGCATCTATAAATTCTGATGAAATGAGTCTACCCCAAAAGATAACAAACATGGATCCAAAACTCGAAGAGCTTTTTTCTCTTTCAATCATCTTTCTTTCAATGTTGATAAAGACAAACAGGATTCTCGACCCAAAGTTGCAATAAAATCCGTCGTTTATTACAATGACTCGAACTGTCTAGTTCATTCAAATATAAAGCTTTGAATTTAAGCCAATTGTATTTTACCAGGCAGGATAGGATCAGGTATAAGAGTCATTCTAGTTTACATTAGCTATCTCCTAGAGCGAGAAAAGAAATGAAGAAGGCATGATAAAATCCGTTACTACATTAATCAACATCTTGAAAAGGTACAAGATTATCGAATGAATTTGGTCAACACCTGTCCATACCTCCTTGTTTATAATGTGTTATTTTCGTCCAAGACCCGGAGGAATCTGAAAATATATTATTTCTGCTGAGAATGAGACTTTGTATACATTGAAATTTATCGGAATTTACTGTTCATTTGAACCCAACATTTTTTTTGTAAGTCCTTGTCTTAATCCATAGGCCCCGCGCACACCTTAAAATTGATAAAATTTTAATAACTTTCTCTGGTGATTTCACATCGATTTATAGCATTCTACGAAGTTGTAGACAATGAGATTGTTCATATTTTTTGAATGTCTATAGTACCAATTAGTAGCAAAAATGCGAATTAATTTCATTAAAAAAACCTGTTTTAATCCACCTAGAGGTGCAATTGTGCCTTTCTCATTTCTCCAAACTATGATTTAATAGTTGGTTCGTACAATATAACATTAATGAAATGTCTTTCATTCTTATTACACTTGGTAAGTATATATAAAAGAGCACCTTTTTACATTCATCGCGATATCGGTTTGAATCGGAGTTTTCTATGTGATCGCACTCCACAACTCGTAACTCCGGAGCTGGAAGTCGGATGGAGATGGAATTTAATATCAGTTTCCGGGGACGCAACACCTTTCATTTGAGACTAAGTTGATCAAATCGGTCAAGCCATTTTCGTGAAACTAATATAACCGTTATTTTGGATGCTTTCGGATCCGTCGATGGTGGCCAGTGTGGCCAAAGAGACTTTGAATGACTTTTGGTGACCTAGATCTACAAATTCAACAGTTGTGTTTACATTTTGGAAAATAATTCACCTTTTTACATTCATCGCAGAATTTGTTAGAATCGGGATTTGCTGCGTGATCGTTCGTATCACCCTGTAATTCAGGAACCAGAACTCGGATCCACACAAAATTCAACAGCAGCTGAAGGACCTTTCATTTAAAATCAAGTTTGTCAAAATCGGTTCAGAAAATTCCGAGAAACCGATGTGGGCAAATCAACAAATTTTGTTTTGTAACCATACTCTTCAACTCGTAATCTGAAACAAGATGTCGGTTGAAAATGAAATTCAATAGCAACCTATGGGAATATTATACCTTTCATTTGAATCTTAGTTTGTAAAAATCGGTTCAGCCATCTCCGAGAAATCGATGTGGACATTTTGTTAACAAATCTGCACATACACACACATACATACATACATACATACATACATACATACATACATTCATACATACATACATACATACATACATACATACATACATACATACACACATACACACTTACATACACACTTACATACACACAGATATTTTGCGATCTCGGCGAACTGAGTCGAATGTTACATGAGACTCGGCCCTCCGGGCCTCGGTTAGAGAGTCGGTTTTTGGAGCAATTGCATAACCTTTCTATATGAGAAAGGCAAAAGAATAATATTTAATTAGCTTAATCAGCATGATTTCAATGTTATCTTCATGTGATTATATTTTGAAATGTTGGTGGAATGGGTTTGAAAGTGGAGGAAATGGGGGGTTAGTAGAGTAGGAGTGGAGGATGCGTCAGAAATCCTTCATCTTATTTAGGTATACGGGGTGGATGAAGGAAATGCGTGAGGGTGGTCCAAGAGGAGGGGAGTGATGAAGGAGGGAGGTGTAAGGGCAAGGCGGGGGGGGGGAGGGGCGGCGACGCAATACTCAACTGCATATTTTGCCTTCCATTTGAGACTTGGTTTGAGAAAATCGGTTCAGTGATCACCGAAGAACCGATGTGACATTAATTGTGGAATATGCCCGGAATTCCGGACTTCCGGAATCGTCGATAGTGGACAATATATTCAAAGAATGTTTGATTGGCAATCAGTGATCTAGATCTGCGATTAGAAGTAATTTGGTGGCCATTTCAATAGTTTTTAGCCTCTGAGGTATTACGATTGCACCGATTTATATGGGAAATTCCAGTGTATCCTTATTAAAGCTTTGTAACTCCGGAAGCAAGAGTCAGAACCGAATGAAATTCAGCAGCAGTCAACGATATTACTGTATCTTTCATTTGAAATCAAGTTTGTAAAAATCGGTAGAGAATTCGTTGTGGAATAGGTGTGATATTAGCTTAGGAACTTGGCGGGTTCCCCGGGGGCGTCATAAACCGTCATAGGTGGCCAATGTGGTCAAAGCTGCTTTGATTGATCATTAGTGATCCAGACCCGCAAACTAGAGCAATGTTAGATCAACTTTAATATGTTTTACATCATTCGAACATCATGGTGGTACCAGTTTATATGGGAATTTGCTGTGTGACCGCACTCTTCAACCCGTAACTCCGGAACCGGAAGTCGGATCAACTAAAAATTCAATAGCAGCTTATGGGAGCGTTATACCTTTCAGATGAAACTAAGTTTGCAAAAATCGGTTCAGCCATCTCTGAGAAAATTGTGTGAGTTTAAATGACACACACACATACACACACACATACACACATACATACATACATACATACACACACAGACATTTGCCGATCTCGACGAACTGAATCGAATGGTGTATGACACTCGGCCCTCCGGGCCTCGGTTAAAAAGTCGATTTTTACAGTGATTGCACAGCCTTTCTTTATATGAGAAAGGCAAAAAGTTTTCAATCAAAAAACTTTAAAATAAAAAGTTGTTCTGGATCCCCCGGCAGAATATTTTAATTCTACTTTCAAATGAAAGGGAAAAGTCCATTCTTTCATATCCCGAAGTTTTACAGATGCCGGTTTTTTTTTTGAATAAAGTTGTTCGACAAAGACACCGTGATAGTTTAATAAATATAAGCAACTAAAACATTCTCGTGTTCATGATTGAGAAAGGTACAATTGCACCGCTAGGGGGATTAAAACAGGTTTTTGGCTACATAATGACCTTCCGGAAGGTCTGGAACAATGTACGTGGAACTGGCCAATGTACTGGTTACATAGCGACCTTCCGGAAGATCCTGAACTCCCGGTCCCAGTCACAAGTACGAATTTATCCGAATGATATAATTCGTATAATAAGTTCATTGATTGACTAGCTGCACGGATGTTCCAGATCTTCCGGAAAGTCATTATGTGTCCAATAGGGTCCATTTTCCAATCATAACTACGAATTTATGCCGAGACTAGATTCATGAATTGATCAGTTATACGGATATTCCGGATCTTCTGACTTTCACGTAGAATTCAGCATCAAGAGTCGAAGAATCAATATCATTTTAGATGGGATTTTATACAAGCTTTCAAGCGTATTACAATTTTTGGTTGTTATAGTTGCTTTCGTGTATCCCAACGTTGCTGTGATCTCTAGACTCTTGAGCATTGCAAGAATCTAGTCCCATACTGATTTAGCATTTCACACTTCATCGTTGTATTTGGTAAAAGCGGAATCTACGCTTTATAGGACAGGCGACAAGCTTCCTTTCGAAGTGTTGCTAGATTTTCGTTCCACCAGGAAACATCACTACATACAGTTATTACAAGACGGCAACTGTTATTATAGCTGGTTATGAACCTCTTTTGTAGATCATTTGCCGCATTGTCTAGATCTGTGGCGGATCCAGGAGGTGGGTTCTAGGGGTCCGGACTACCCCCTTTCACCGCGTAAAATTTTCAACTTGTTGCGATATTTGAAATTAGTTTCAAACTCAAAATCATTTCAAACCAAATTGGGAGTAGGATGCTCGTGAGATGGGCTGTCACCGATGCACTCGTTAGCGCGGCTGTAGGCTTGCTATGGTCAGCGATTATCCACCTGATTTAAACACATTAACACAACTGCACATAGATTAGTCCATTTCTCAACACCAAGAGATAAAATTAACACAAGAAGCGGGCCCATGATAGACGACAGAAATAATATTCGATTATTTTTTTTTATTTATTTATTTACTTTTTGTTTATTTATTTTTTTTATTTATTTATGTATTATTTTTTCGTATTGTAAATTGAATTGTATCTTGAAAATGCATATTATTTTCGAAATGGTGAAGAGTCCTCCAGGTTAAATCCTTCCTAACTAATTTAAAAGATAATGAAAGCAAACTCTAGCTAAGATTAATTGAGAAGAAAAAAAATTTCCTCTTCCGTATCATTGACATAATTACGAAAGAAATAATTGAAACATGATACCCTTAGTATCATTGAAATGAGATACAATGCACTTGTTTAGTACTCTCTGAATTATAAAGACTTTTATCGAATTTTCGACGAGCTTAAAAAACTGTATGCAAACCTCCCTGATTTTGATTATTGTATATCGATAAGATGCATGTATGTTTATGCTGACGATACGTGTTAACTGCGCTTCGAATTTATTCGACACATAAAGTTTCAGAATGGATTGGACCACCGCCGTTGCGACGATCGAATGTTTAAAATTGTGCTGTTGCATTAAATCTGCAAACGTACACACTTCAAAATGCAATTCTTCTTCAAGTGCCACCGTCTATATTGGCATATGTAGCATTGTGGAAACGTCGAGTGTGCGCATTTTGTTACATTTCGAAAACGAGTTGAATTATACGAATGCAACTCTACACAATACAGAAAATCTCTCTTCCGATCGCTATGGCGTCCTATGTTAAAGTTTATCCAATTTTCCGTAACCAATCGTAACACGAGGCGAGTGCAGAAAAAGGTGATTTCCAATTTCACATTCATGTTCGACATAAATATTACATGATTCAATTTTACTATCAGGAAATCGCAATAGCCGTAGATTTAACTTATCATCATTTTATTATATTTTTCATTGAAGCTTGTATTTTTTTGAAAGCATAGGAGCATGAATGAAGCTCAAATTATCCTCTTCATGTTTCCAGGGACATCTTGGGTGGAGTACAGCCTGTTTGTCCTTTTTTCTGCTAATTGCTACGTATCTCCCCAAGGTTCTCAATAACAGATGACCGAATCTGCTGAATCGATACCTTTTTTCTGGCGCTCGTTAAACAGATCCTTCCTTGTAATTAATTTTACCCGCTGAAGAATGAACAAAAGCTTACCCCGAGGGAGTAAAGTTATTTGTGAGCTTTGAATTTTCTGCAAGAATGACTCTTGAACGATTGAATTGAAAATTCAATGTACCTCGTCACTGTTGTGCTATCTTATGACAAGTGCCATTTTGGGGTAAACTGATTTAGATATGCCACATCACTTGTCTAAAAAATCTCTACAAAGTGGCGTTTTCAGAATTTTTACATTCGGCTTGGTTACTGAGATATAGCTAGAAAGGCGCTGATAAATTTTTAATTTTTTGCTTCAAATGACTGTGTCTGGGGATTGGCTTAAGTTATCTTGATGCATAAGATGTTTTTATGTGTAAAACTATCCGAGAACACAGTAACATAATTATTATCAAAACAAAAATACACGAAATGTTAGAAAAATGTAGTTTTAGTTTTAAACTGAAACTATAGCATATTTGGCAACACTGTAACAAAAAATAACTATTTTTTCTAGATTCCCTGACTCATTTCCTTTAAAATGCATCTCACCGAAGTTTATAGACCGAATGAAGCCAAAGATATGAATAAAAGTTAATAATAGATGATTTTTTTCTATGGAAAATTTTCCATGCATGATTATGACACGTCATACAAATTTTGTCATCAATACACACCTATGACACGTGTGAGTGCGACTTTTGTTTACATTTATAGTAAAAACTCGCATCATAGTCACCGAACTTCGAAATATTTGAGAGATTAGAACAGAATAGATAGAAATATTAATTGTCTTCTTTGAGTTGTTCATCCCATTTATAAGTTTCAAGATACTCAATCTCAAACTTTAAAAATCGTTTTTCTCGAAATGCGCTAAATGGCGCTTGTCATAAGATAGCACAACAGCGACGACCTATGCACCTACTGACTCCGTCGAAGCTGGAATGTGAACCGGGCTAATCTGAAAATCCAAAGCTTCCGTCATTACCTGTGGAATATTGTGAAGAAGAACTCTGCAAAATTGCGAAACATTTTATATATGTAGTAGATTTTGAGTGATGATATACACCGTAAAACAAGTTTTTTGAAGAGGTACCTGCGGAAAATCACTGTCACTAGTTTAATTATTAATATTTTGCAATGACATTTTGAGAAAATATTGTTCAACGGTGACACTATTATATGGAAATTGGATGAATATACTTTCTGTGTCGCCACAACGATTTTTTTGAAAATATGTATCTTTTGACCGAATTAAACTTACCCCGCCTTTAAACCTTTAATACGTGGTAGCGAAATTCCATGAAGATCCTTCCAGAAATATTCAAAATCGTGACCGACCATCCTAGATTCCTACGAAACTTTAAACGCTTCACCAGCATGGAAGACTAAACATTTTTCACAATCAGTAAGATTATTTTGACTCAAGAGCATTTTTTAAAAGGGCATACGCGTCTTAATTTCAAAAATTGTTTGTTCGATTACTGTATTTTATACAGCAAAAACAACAATGACAATGTCAAGTAAGAAATTATATTTTCGTGGATGCAGCAAACAATTTCATGCATACGGTAGATGCTAAATGTAATAACAAAGTAAGATATTATCAAATTTATACTGAAAATAAGAATCCATGCAATAATAGTTTTGATAGAAGAGAATGACTCGTTTGCATCACTTGGTGGACTAAAATAGGTGCTTTCCTTTAGTAGCTCTAGTATTACAATGATGATGGACATGTTAACATTTGCTGATTAATGATTAAAACACCTACATAGAAATTTGTTGATATTATATGTAGGAATGGTTTTTAATTTAACTATTCTCATTGGTGGAGCCAACAACGGGTTAATTGAACTTTGACGCAGAACTGTGCAAGATGACATGATTTTCGTGGACTAGATAGAAATCTATGTTAGATGTAGAGTGATGAGCCCATTTGCGCCATGTTTCTATTATCACCCTACCCATTTGAAGCCGTTGGTTCAGTGTCTGCCATCTTTGTTCAACGCATTGAGTCAAATGGTAGTGCAACAATAGGGGCACTCGATTCGAGTTTTCGTTGCGCTCAAAAATGAGAATTACAGTGTTTTCAGCGCATTTGTGTTTTTATATTGGTTGTTAACAACGAAGCAAAGCTGTTGATATCAAATTTTACGCATTCCATTGATTGTAGAGCGAGAAAATAATGAACTAGTGAGGCACCTCGCTTAGTATAGTGAAAATAGGCACTTTACCTTATTAGATGCGATCATTCAACATGCTTTTACCGATACAGAGATGACCCTAAGTCAATTTCAAAAACATATAACTATAATGGTGTTATCGTAAGGTTTTTAACTATCAATTATTTCACAAATCCAAGCGCATTATTTAATTTTTTATTGCTATGTCGTCGCTGTTTGTGCTATCTTATGACAAACTTCATTTTAGGGTAAGATGAGCTAGATATGCTGCATTGCTTACCTGAAAAAAATTGTGCAAAGTGGGGTTTTGAGAATTTTGAAATTTTGCTTGGTTATTGAGGTATAGCGAGAAACGTGATGAGAAATTGTGACCGTATTGCTTCAAATTACTGTATCTTGGGATTGGATAAACTTACAATCAAGTATTAATTTTTTTTCTATATGAAAAGGTCTGAAAACCATAATGGCATAATAATTTTCAAATTAAAAGCACATGTATTGCTAGAAAAAAAACAGTTTTATTTTTAAACTGGAAATATTACTTTTCTATTTGGCTAGTCCCTATTTTTATGGATACCTTGCCCAATTTTTCTCTAAAATGCACCTTACCGATTGTTTCTAGACCAAATTATGCCGATGATATGATAAAAGGTTAATGATTGATGCCTTATTTGTTTATAGGAAATATTTCTTGCATAATTATGACACGCCATACAATATTTGTTATCAATTCTAATTTATGACACCTGTGAGTGCGACTTTTGTTTATATTTTCTGCAAAAACTCTCAATATATCGTCGTAATAATTGAGAGATTAATACAGAATTGAGAGAAGTATTAATTGTCTTCTCTATATTGTTTCTACTATTTATAAGTTTCAAGATATTCAATATCAAACTTTAAAAACCTTTTATCTCGAAATGTGCTCAATGGCACTTGTCATAAGATAGCGCAACAGTGACTAAGTGTAATTAAAGCGTGGTAAATTAGAACGAGAAATAACTTTTTGTCTTTCAAAATCTTGCAGATTTATAAGACATTATTCACTACAGACAATTAGAACTTAGAAAAAATGAAAATGTATTGAAGTAAACAACGCAGCGATGTATTTTTCTGTCCGATAATAGGATTTTACATGCTATGATATGTAAAATTGAATATTGTGCCTCGTTTGATGTAAAACTCAGACTGAATGACCTAGAAAAAGCCGAACATCTCACATTTTTACATGTAATAAAATGTAAATTTATGTGAATTGGGACGCTCCTTTCATGTGCATCTGGCAAGACGTAAAGTTGCATGATTTTTTTTACTGTGCAGGTCCTAAATGAAAGGTACAATATTCCTTTCGATTGCTATTGAATTCCATTTTAAACCGGTTTCTGGCTCCGAAGTTATGATGTGAAGAGAATAGTCGTATGAAAAAGCTATATCCAGGGCAACTTTTCAGGTTTTTTCCGTCTTTTGTAGGTGAAGTGATTACTATGCTAACCCGATCAGAAACACATAACAGGAATATTTCAAAACTATATATCGCATTGTAACTTGTTATAAATTTTTGTTATTTTAACTTTTAAACAAGACCTAATTTATAATACAATATGTTACAGACATTGTGTTCTGTTATAATCTTGTTATTCCATTCTGATCGGAAAAACTCTAGATAAACAAGGTGAAAACTAATTAAACATCCTAGTGGCAGTTTTTGATTTATGTAAAACAATCAGATAGTATAGATGGTAGGCAATGGTATACAAATGATGTATTTCAATATTGGAGCTACCCGTCCCAACTAAATGCGTAAAAGTGATTTTGCTTATGAATATATGACCTCTTGGTTAATTGTGCAGCGATGCTATGGCCGTCATTCACCAGTCGAATTTTAATGCACCGATGTTCGGTTCCTCTGTCATCATAATCGTCATTATCTCAACAAGCGGTTCAGCTGGTCCGATGCACCGTTTTAGAGGCTCCAATGAATAACAACAGCAACGCAATCACTTAAACGTTGTCGTACAACAAATCATCCTCAATGTCAGATAAATGTTTGCTCCAACCGTTAGGACTCATAAACTCCACTGATAAACGACATGACAGTTCTGAATTGAACGTTTGGTTTATGTGAAACGATACAATCGCCTTTTTGCTGACAGCTGTTACGCAATTGCTGTGCTCTTTCACCGGTTCACGGTTCCGTACGATTAATCAACCGGCGAAAGCATAGATCTTATCTACCCCAATCTAGGTCCATTCAAGAAGACACACAGCAGAACTCAAGTATAATTAATTTATTAAATCGATCTTTTGACAAATTACCTAGCATCCGAGAGATATCCGGCTGAGGCCTGCAAGCAGAATAAGAAGAAAACTTTTTAATTAAAGTTATTTTTGTCTATCAAAAGGATAGACGCAAGGCGCTTATTATAAATGTTGTTGATTGGGCTATTTATGCTTCAGAATGCTTATATGGAAGGCTACGAGAAGGCTGTTCTACAATTTCCAAAACAGGATGCGGATCGATATAACAATTAATTGTATTCAGCTGTTCCCAGTTCCGGAATAGATACCACATAGGCGCACCCAAAGTTCCTTTTGTGAGTTTTCCCCAGAGGTTTACATTCCACGGTATCGCATGCAAACTGAGATAGATGCACGCATTCTCATCACTTTTGTTTGTGTTTGTCTAGCAGAATGAAAATAATTGGCAATAAGTATTCGTTTGTCGAGACTGTTTTTTCGATAGAGAAAAGCATCTTTATGTCAACAAAAACGATCAGAAGAAAACGAATTCATTCCAAGCTGATATTTTGTGATTGGATGAAGAGAATAACTAATGGTAAGATAAAATGTCGCTTATTCACTATTACCAACACGTAATAAATACGTACGGCGAAGACTCGTAGTTTTCGAGTAGGTAGGGTGACTCGTTCAAGTTATAAGCAATTTCTGATGTTCCATGTAGTGATCTGCCTGCCTGTCTTCATATATTGCTGATGGCGTGTTGATTGGTGGTTCGGTGTGTAATTATTGCTTCTTTCTTCGTGTGACTGTCAGCAGGAGGCTAATTCATTTCGGATTTGGTGTTGTTGATTGGCCAGTGTGTATGTCGCTTTGGCACCTTACAAGGTTGCGCTATATACACTGCTGGCCAATAAAATAGGTGTGTTATAGATTATTTTGTTTTTTTTCTCAATTACACATACCAAGTTACAGCAATCTCAATCACACCTACCGCACACACAAGCCTTGGTATCTGTCAAGTTACTAGTGGGTTGTTGGCGCTGATTACATTTGCAATCTTTGTCAAGATGCAAAACAAGACTGCCACAGGCTTTTTTGAGTGGTCAATATAATAGGTGTGTGAAATATATTAACTGGTTATTATTTTACTCAATACCATTATATGTTTAATTTGGTAAAGTTTGTATTCTGCGTGCTAATAAGTGTATTTAAATGTTGAGTAAGTCACAGATTTGTTATAGAATGGGTCGAGCATCTCACTGTACTCAAGTGGAACGAATTTTGCTAAGAAATTTTGCTAAAGAAGATAAGACGTACAAATAAATCGCGAATGCACTTTGGCATTCCAAAAACTTTTTTACAAATTCCTTAAAACCTTTAAAAAACAGAAACACGCAAAAAAAACAAAGAAAACCAAGAGGTTTGGGGCTACTTTTCGTGGAATGGCGCAGGTCCTATTTTTCGCAACACCACTATAATGGCAAGATTCGAATGCAAGGCTAAAGGATGGACATCCTAAAGGATGGGGAGTGGGCGTAGCGTATTGGTAAATCGATTGCCTTGTACGCAGCGCACCTGGGTTCGAGTCCCGACCCCGCACATAGGGTTAGAAATTTTTCCTAAGAGATTTTTCTAACCCGAAGAGGCGAATGACCTTAAGGTTAAAACCTCTATAATTGAAATAAAAAAAAAAAAAAAAATCCTAAAGGATGTCATGCAGTCCTATGCCAAAGATAACGTGCTTTTATATGGCAGTTTCAGCAAGATATTGATCGAAAACACATCGAAGTATGTAAAGGAATGATTTCAGGATAATAAAGTGACTATAATTTCGGACCCTGCCAATCTCCTGTCACTAATCCCGTAGAAAATCTACGGAATGTACTTAAAAAGAAGTTATCTGGTCAAAATTTTAGAAACAAGGGTTGTTTGTGGGAAGCAGCTTAAAAGGTATGGTACACTATGCCAACGGAAACTTCTCAGCGTTTGAATGACTCAATGCCAAGGCGAATGGATAAAATTTGGTTGAATAAGGGTGGTTACACAGGCTACTAGTTGTTAAAAATATTGAAGTCTTAAAATCATTGGATTTGAAAAATTTTAATGCAATGGATTACAATACACCTATTTCATTGACCAGGTGTTTTTTTGGATTTCATGGGGAAGAGAGAGTTCTGGTAAAGCATAACAATTAATTTACAAATAAAAGTGTTCTTTTTCATATTTACGACTGTGCCTAACTATAAAATATTGGAATAAAAGAATATTTTTAGAGAAAACTCAAAATTTCATGTATTTTTATCTCACACCTATTTTATTGGCCAGCAGTGTACATAACCTCGTGTCGTCAAGGCTATAACTGAAAAGCATATATTTTCCATATTGTGGGAAGGGGTGGTTAATTTACAGTGAAGAAGTAAGTCATTGTACGAAACCAAATACTAACAAAGTTTCTTTGTGTGTGAGTGTGTGTCATCGATTTTTTCGTGAGCGTTACGCTCATCTCGAACTGTGCACGAACAGCTCAATGTTAAAAAAGGATTGCTTTTGGAAATGAGATTGTGAGTTCAACAACAGAAAATCTGAACTCCCCGTTTTGGCGGTATTGTCTATCAAGACATCTGTTCTTTTCCTACTCCTGCTAACATAATTTTTTTTCCCGTGATGCTCGTGGATATGCAGAGGTAGTTTCGATCTCTACCAACGAGTGTCGAACTAACATTTTTTTCCTTCCCTGGTTCTACCGGGACGTGGTTGCAGGGCCGTCGAGAGCCGCGCCGAGCTCCGGGGTTTGAAGTACTGACGGGCCCTACCATATATGACTTCTTATTTTAATATCGATTAGAGAAACTGTACGGATGCAACCGTTTCAATTAAACTATTTGTTATGAAAATTGTTTATTTGACACGATTCAACGCGTTAGTTTAACAGAGTCGTCAGTATTTTAAACATATAATAGATGGAAAAAATAAAAAATTATATAGGAATATTTGTGGCTGGCCATTAGAATGACTTGCGCCCGATTTGCCATTGCAATTGGAAACCTTTTTTGTGGCATTGCCATACAGTCCATATCGCCATCGTTCATGCTCCCTTGACGCACGTTAATGCTGCCCAGAATCAGAGCTTAGAAAAATTGACATCCGTTCGTGAGCTTGAAAGAGAAACAAAATTCAATTCATGCCCGCCGCGACGATTCTAATGTTTGGTTTGTTTCCCTCGTCCTTCGCTTTTCGGTACAACGCATTCATGTTCGCATATGTTTGGTTTCACGAGCAAACTGAATCTTATTTCTATGCTAGCTCGTCGCTGTTGCGCTATCTTATGACAAGCGCCATTTAGCACATTTCGAGAAAAACGATTTTTAAAGTTTGAGATTGAATATCTTGAAACTTAGAAATTACACATACAATTCAAAGAAGGCAATTGATGCTTCTATCTATACTGTATTAATCTTGCGAGTTTTCACTATAAATGTAAATAAAAGTCACACTCACACGTGTCATAGGTGTTTATTGATGACAAAATTTGTATAGCATGTCATAATCGTGCATGGAATATTTTCCATAGAAAAAAATCAGCAATTATTAACTTTTATTCATATCTTTGGCTTCATTTGGTCTATGAACATTCGATGAGATGTATTTTGAAGGAAATGAGTGAGGGAATCTAGAAAAAATAGTTATTTTTGTTACAGTGTTGCCAAATATTTTATATTTTCAGTTTAATACTTAAATTGCACTTTTCTCACAATTCGTGCATTTTTGTTTTGAAAATGATTATGCCTTTGTGTTTCTCAGATAGTTTTACATATAAAAACATCTTTTACATCCAGATAATTTGAGCCAATTCCTAGACACAGTCATTTGAAACAAAAAATTAAAAATTTCTCAGCACGTTTCTCGCTATATCTCAGTAACCAAGCAGGTTGTCAAAATTCTGTAAACGCCACTTTGACAAGTAATGCGGCATATCTAACTCAGTTTACCCCAAAATGGCGTTTGTCATAAGATACCACAACAGCGACGACCTCTGAGAGGGATTATCAAGCAAAAGTACACCAGATATAAATTACGCAGTTCAGTTATGCTCGAAAATGTAAAAGAACTTCTGTCTTCAAACTGTCCACGCAATAACAAATTAATGCTTTGGTTGGTGAATGAATTTATATTTCCTCTGCACTCAACCATTCGATTCTGCATACAATTTCAGTGAGTTTGGAAGTGAATGAATGAGGGAAGCGTTGAATCTGAATATTGGTTTCAGCAAATTAATCAGAAACAGGCAACTGAATGTGAAATTTCGCACCACTGATGCTGCCTTGTTTATTGTTGTTGGTACATGTTGTTGATTTTGAGGTACTGGATGCAGCTATTGCAGTTGTCACTATGACCTGAACGAATTTTCTTAATCGGTTTCTGAACTTGGTAAAATCGGTTTTGGAATCAGTTGTTACATTTACGCTGACATTCAGAGAGAAAACATTCCGAATGCGATGACTGGGATCCAACAGCGAAATCTGCTGTTAAAAGACTGAGACAGAGAGTTGTGAGAGAAAGAGTTTCAAATTTTGGTGGAAACTAATGGGTAGAATAAGTATCTAGTTAAATTCCCATATGTTTCTGCATCAAATGTGTACACTGCAACCTCCATTTACAAACCAAGCCAAGGATTCGAAAATTGAATTAGTTCGTTTTTTGGGATTTAGATCGTAAAAAAAGTTCGCTTCACATTCTTATTAAAATTCGTTGGTTGAGCAATATTATCGATAACCCTAACAATATGGGTATTTCCGGAACGGACTTGACAAGTACATGGCTATTTGGTACCTTTTTGAAATCCAGGATGGAGACTTCCGATTGAACAATAATCTCGATAACCCTAACAATTTGGGAATTTTTGAAAAGGGCTTGATGAGTAGATGATAGAAACGGTAGCTTGGAGCTATTTCGAACAATATCTGTATAAACTATTAGGGTATTTTTAAGCGGGTTTGGCGAGTAGATGAGCTTTTGAAGGCCAATATAGCGTTTTCTGGCTGAGAAAAGTTTTCTGTAATCATATCATTCGCATCACAAATCACTATACCTATATCTATTCTATGATTATCTTATTTCGAAAACGTCTATATTTTAGGTTATAATGATGTCTTAACTGGAATTCGCCATCTTGGTTTTCAAAATGGCTTCATACATTGATTTTCATCATCTACTCATCAACCCCATTCCGAAAATATCCAACTTTTATTAGTAACAGTTAGCTAGGAATATGATAAAATGTATACCACTTCATACTGCACACTTTGAAAAACACTTGCGATAAATGAAACCAGAATAGTTCAATTGCACTGTTAAATAAAAAAGTATCAACTCTATGTGGAGCAATGCGGCGAGTCAAAAATTTTATACCTCCTGATGTTTTACTCCGTTTCTACAACGTTTGTATACATTCACATTTACAATACTTAGTGATGGTGTGGGGTTGTGCATGCACTACAAAACTGAGGAAATTGCAAACTCTTCAGAACCGCTGCCTGAAAACCATCTACAAATTACCGCATCGTTTTTCTACTCTAGAGCTTTACTCTAACGAAACTCATAGAATTCTACCTATTCGAGGGTTGTGTGAAATGCAAACGATAAACTACATTCATAATCTGATGTTTGATAAAACTAGGCACTATAATCTTACTATAACCATTAATAATCGTCAGAATACTAGGCAAGCTCATAATCTCTTAAGAACGAGAGCATTAACGAGCCTCGGACAAAAACGTATTTCATACGCAGGCCCAATGAAGTACAATCTTCTACCCAACGAACTGAAATCAATCAACAACAACAACATATTTAAAACCAGATTGAAGCGCTATATGAAATCAAAAATCGCCGAGTTTATATGAGAAAAAACCTATTTTAATCCACCTAGCGGTGCAATTGTGCCTTTCTCAATCATGAATCACGAGAATGTGTGCGTTGTTTATATTCATTAAAAACTTTTAAATGCATATATTACATTTCATTATTATACATCACATGACAACTATATACAGGAAAATAAATCATTATTCGAGTTCTAAAATTTTAAAAAAGAAAAAATAGCCAGGTAATATTGAACTGAAAAAAGGTGCGAAATCGGCAAAGTCCCAAAAAGTCGATTTTTATAAAAAAAATTTTTTCGAGATAACATAAAATCTCGACGTTTCATGCATTTTAAAGATGTTTGGCATCAAAAATACAAATTCGATTTCTGAAATTTCATGGGGTCCCCCTTTGAAAAAATTTTTGAGTTCCGGCTTATATGGGAATTTCATGTGTGACCGGACCGTTCAGTCTATATTTCCGGAACCATACAAGCGATCCGTGCGAAATTTTATAGACATCTGTGGGGATAATATAGCTATCATTTGGGACTAAGTTTGTGAAAATCGGCCCAACCATTTCCGAGAAACTGATGAGTTTGCTAGTTATGAAAGATGGCCGCTTTTCCCGGGCACTTCCGGAACCGTCTATGGTGGTCAATGTAGTCAACGAAAGTTTGTTTGGCCGTCGGTGACCTAGAACTGCAAAGTTAAGTTATTTGAGAGACATTTTAGCGAAATTTTTACCTTTTTTGCTTCCATCGGGGTATCGGTTTGAATCACAATTTGCTATGTGATCGCATGCCACAACCCGTAACTCCGGAACCGGAAGTCGGTTGGGGATAAAATTTAATAGCCATGATGTGACTGTTAGTCTGAATTTGGATACTTCCGCCGGGGCTTCCGGAACCGATGATGGTGGCCAATGTGACCAAAGAGACTTTGAATGGCTGTTAATGACCTAGTACTACAAATCGAAGCAGTTGTGGTCACATTTTGGAAAAAATTTCACCGTTATACATTCATTGCAGAATTTCTTAAAATCGACATTTTCTGCGTGATCGTACTCATCACCCTGTAATTCCGGAACCGGAAGTCGGATCCATTAGAAATTCAATAGCAGCCTATGGGAACGTTGCACCTTTCATTTGGGACTAAGTTTGTAAAAATCGGTTCATCCATCTCTGAGAAAAGTGAGTGAGATTGTGTTCGATTACACACACACAGACGCACATACACACACACATACATACACACACATACATACACACACAGACATTTGCCGAACTCGACGAACTGAATCGAATGGTATATGTCACTCGGCCCTCCGGGCCTCCGTTAAAAAGTCGGTTTTCAGAGCAATTGCAATACCTTTCTATTGAGAAAGGCAAAAAGGTGCAAAATCGGCAAAGTCCCAAAAAGTCGATTTTTATAAAAAAAATTTTTTTCGAGATAACATAAAATCTCGACGTTTCATGCATTTTAAAGATGTTTGGCATCAAAAATACGAATTCGATTTCTGAAATTTCATGGGGTCCCCCCTTTGAAAAAAATTTTTGAGTTCCGGCTTATATGGGAATTTCATATGTGACCGGACGATTTAGTCTATATTTCCGGAACCATACAAGCGATCCGTGCAAAATTTTACATACATCTGTGGGGATAATATAGCTATCATTTGGGACTAAGTTTGTGAAAATCGGTCCAACCATTTCCGGGAAACTGATGTGAGTTCGTAAATTTTGAAAGATGGCCGCTTTTCCCAGGCACTTCCGGAACCGTCTATGGTGGTCAATGTAGTCAACGAAAGTTTGGTTGGCCGTCGGTGACCTAGAACAGCAAATTTAAGTTGTTTGAGAGACATTTTAGCGAAATTTTTACCTTTTTTGCTTTCATCGGAGTATCGGTTTGAATCACAATTTGCTATGTGATCGCACGCCACAACCTGTAACTCCGGAACCGGAAGTCGGATCGGGATGAAATTGAATAGCCATTTACGGGGACGCAATACCTTTCATTTGAGGCCAAGTTTAGTCGAATCGGTCTAGCCATCTCCGAGAAACCGATGTGACTGTTATTCTGAATTTAGATACTTCCGCCGGGGCTTCCGGAACCGAGGATGGTGGCCAATGTGGCCAAATAGACTTTGAATGGATGTTAGTGACCTAATACTACAAATCGAAGCAGTTGTGGTCATATTTTGGAAAAATTTTCACCTTTATACATTCATTGCAGAATTTATTAAAATCGACATTTTCTGCGTGTTCGTACTTATCACCCTGTAATTCCGGAACCGGAAGTCGGATCCATTAGAAATTCAATAGCAGCCTATGGGAACGTTGCACCTTTCATTTGAGACTAAGTTTGTCAAAATCGGTTCAGCCATCTCTGAGAAAAATTAGTGACATTTTTGGTCACATACACACACACATACACACACACATACATACATACACACATACATACACACACACAGACATTTGCCGAACTCGACGAACTGAATCGAATGGTATATGTCACTCGGCCCTCCGGGCCTCCGTTAAAAAGTCGGTTTTCAGAGCAATTGCAATACCTTTCTATTGAGAAAGGCAAAAAGGTGCGAAATCGGCAAAGTCCCAAAAAGTCGATTTTTATAAAAAAAAATTTTTTCGAGATAACATAAAATCTCGACGTTTCATGCATTTTAAAGATGTTTGGCATCAAAAATACGAATTCGATTTCTGAAATTTCATGGGGTCCCCCCTTTGAAAAAATTTTTTGAGTTCCGGCTTATATGGGAATTTCATATGTGACCGGACGATTTAGTCTATATTTCCGGAACCATACAAGCGATCCGTGCGAAATTTTACATACATCTGTGGGGATAATATAGCTATCATTTGGGACTAAGTTTGTGAAAATCGGCCCAACCATTTCCGAGAAACTGATATGAGTTTGCTAGTTATGAAAGATGGCCGCTTTTCCCGGGCACTTCCGGAACCGTCTATGGTGGTCAATGTAGTCAACGAAAGTTTGTTTGGCCGTCGGTGACCTAGAACTGCAAAGTTAAGTTATTTGAGAGACATTTTAGCGAAATTTTTACCTTTTTTGCTTCCATCGGGGTATCGGTTTGAATCACAATTTGCTATGTGATCGCACGCCACAACCCGTAACTCCGGAACCGGAAGTCGGTTGGGGATAAAATTCAATAGCCATTTACGGGGACGCAACATCTTTCATTTGAGACTAAGTTTGGTTGATTCGGTCTAGCCACCTCCGAGAAACCGATGTGACTGTTAGTCTGAATTTGGATACTTCCGCCGGGGCTTCCGGAACCGATGATGGTGGCCAATGTGACCAAAGAGACTTTGAATGGCTGTTAATGACCTAGTACTACAAATCGAAGCAGTTGTGGTCACATTTTGGAAAAAATTTCACCATTATACATTCATTGCAGAATTTCTTAAAATCGACATTTTCTGCGTGATCGTACTCATCACCCTGTAATTCCGGAACCGGAAGTCAGATCCATTAGAAATTCAATAGCAGCCTATGGGAACGTTGCACCTTTCATTTGGGAGTAAGTTTGTAAAAATCGGTTCATCCATCTCTGAGAAAAGTGAGTGAGATTGTGTTCGCGTACACACACACAGACGCACATACACACACACACATACATACATACACACATACATACACACAGACATTTGCCGAACTCGACGAACTGAATCGAATGGTATATGTCACTCGGCCCTCCGGGCCTCCGTTAAAAAGTCGGTTTTCAGAGCAATTGCAATACCTTTCTATTGAGAAAGGCAAAAAGGTGCAAAATCGGCAAAGTCCCAAAAAGTCGATTTTTATAAAAAAAAAATTTTTCGAGATAACTTAAAATCTCGACGTTTCATGCATTTTAAAGATGTTTGGCATCAAAAATACGAATTCGATTTCTGAAATTTCATGGGGTCCCCCCTTTGAAAAAATTTTTTGAGTTCCGGCTTATATGGGAATTTCATATGTGACCGGACGATTTAGTCTATATTTCCGGAACCATACAAGCGATCCGTGCGAAATTTTACGTACATCTGTGGGGATAATATAGCTATCATTTGGGACTAAGTTTGTGAAAATCGGTCCAACCATTTCTGGGAAACTGATGTGAGTTCGTAAATTTTGAAAGATGGCCGCTTTTCCCGGGCACTTCCGGAACCGTCTATTGTGGTCAATGTAGTCAACGAAAGTTTGGTTGGCCGTCGGTGACCTAGAACAGCAAATTTAAGTTGTTTGAGAAACATTTTAGCGAAATTTTTACCTTTTTTGCTTTCATCGGAGTATCGGTTTGAATCACAATTTGCTATGTGATCGCACGCCACAACCTGTAACTCCGGAACCGGAAGTCGGATCGGGATGAAATTAAATAGCCATTTACGGGGACGCAATACCTTTCATTTGAGGCCAAGTTTAGTCGAATCGGTCTAGCCATCTCCGAGAAACCGATGTGACTGTTATTCTGAATTTAGATACTTCCGCCGGGGCTTCCGGAACCGAGGATGGTGGCCAATGTGGCCAAATAGACTTTGAATGGATGTTAGTGACCTAATACTACAAATCGAAGCAGTTGTGGTCATATTTTGGAAAAAATTTCACCTTTATACATTCATTGCAGAATTTATTAAAATCGACATTTTCTGCGTGTTCGTACTTATCACCCTGTAATTCCGGAACCGGAAGTCGGATCCATTAGAAATTCAATAGCAGCCTATGGGAACGTTGCACCTTTCATTTGGGACTAAGTTTGTAAAAATCGGTTCAGCCATCTCTGAGAAAAGTGAGTGAGATTGTGTTCGCGTACACACACAGACGCACATACACACACACATACATACATACACACATACATACACACACAGACATTTGCCGAACTCGACGAACTGAATCGAATGGTATATGTCACTCGGCCCTCCGGGCCTCCGTTAAAAAGTCGGTTTTCAGAGCAATTGCAATACCTTTCTATTGAGAAAGGCAAAAAGAAGATCAATCACCAAACAACTGTAATCTAGCACCTTTTTTTTGCTCTTTGTATATAATTGACTAAATTTTAATCTTCACATTCTGTTCTATATTACTATAATTGTTAGCTTTTAACCGTTTTGTTAGTATAATAATTAATTAATTAACTTAAAAAAAACATTTAATTTTAAGTAGTGGGCCCCTTCAAAGGAACATGCTTCCACTGGGCGCCCATTTTTTGTTATTTGTAATTGTCTTATTTGGTATTCTCTATACACATTTCGTAATTTCGTTAATTATTTATTGCACGAAGCCAAGTTATTGCATCGCGCTGTTATTTTTATCTTGATAATAATATTTGTATGGCTTTGTCCAAGGTTTGTCCATGACCAGGGGGCTCTCTACTGCGAGCTTTTTGGTTTGGGGGAGTGTGGTGGGAATACAAGGAAAAAAAATGAATCTAATTGGGTTACGTTCACCTACTTCAGAAAACCATTGAAACGTATTTGATTGTAATATATTTGCAGTGTCAACAGAAACAATAAACTTCAACAATTAAATCAAAATAAATTTAATTCAGTTAAAAATGCGGGCCCCCAAAACAGACCCGGGCCCCAGGGTAGTTGCCCCCCCTGACCCCCCCCTCTCGTCGGGCCTGGTGGTTGGCGTCGTTATTGACCATTTTATGAAAATGTGGAGTCAGTGAAACATTCTCAGTGAGAATGATTTACTCTTACTAAAGATCGTACCCTGGGAAGCCAAGTGACTGCCGTTCCATGGTCCAAGTATCCAACCGTAGTCACTTTTCCGTTTAGTGAGTCTTCGATGATAGCTCTGATCCGTATTTACTTTTTGATTGCTCGCAAATTTCATATTTTCTAGGGGATGGGTTGTCTCATTGGAGAGGGTCTTTGGTGTATCTTTGGTGTCCGCCAGCTAACATAACTGACAGCAACAACAGATATTCAGGTAGGTCTACGATAGGGTTATTATTCCAATGATCGCATGTTAGTGAATCAAATGCAATAGGATCCTATCGACGATAGTCTGCAGCTTTATTCTGTATACAGGGTAGGGTTTTTTCTCAAATTTGACAAATGCTGAAATAAGCACACCTGTGCTAATCTAGGCCTTGGTGAATCATAAACAAATGCGGAAGGTTTAACTCAAATCGGATCAGGCTTACTGTTACAATGTTTTAATCAATGAAGTTATGTATACTGCAATGTGGGAAAATTGAACTTTTTCAAGCAAGAAAATCAACCGATATGTATCACGGAAGCCTGTTTAAACTGTTTACCATGCCGTAAAACGGCATAATGAGCTTGAAACATATTGCGAGGACCTCTATAAACCTAATAATACTTCATCGAAATATTGAAATTCAGAGGGTCTATCCGGTCAGTCTACGTCAACAACTTCGCTAAGCGGTTGAAGGTGTGTTTAAACGTCTTTAGAAGAAATAAGAGATTGTGACCTTGATGCAAATATTAACCTGCACTGAGTGCACGCTGCTCTGAAAATCTAGCAAAATCGTCTTAGCGCACCAGCGGCTGCTCGTTCAGTGGGCCATTTGCGCGACTTCCGGAGGGTTAAGGGCGGATCCGAGGAGAGCGATTTGAGTGTCCTGACCTCCCTGGGGAATTTCAAAAGATTCAATTTTATATTTGTTTCAAACTCAAAATCATTTTAAACCAGGTACACTGATTCTCATTGAAAATATTATTACGTATCCCGTATTGTAAAATATTAATTTCAAACTCGAAATATCAAACCCCCACCAAAATTTTTTTCTGGATCCGCTCCTGCAAATATTCAATACATTGTAAAGCACCAACGTTCCTCAAAAATATTCTGTTGTTTCAAATAGGGGAAGATGGGGTAAAACGCACCCCCAGGGCAAAGTGCACCCCTTGCTTATTTCGAAAACAGCTGGACCTTCTAGAAAAGGGTAAAACCAGTCGAAAGTCCGCAATAGTAAACATACACTGTCAAAGTTTGATAGCCGTACACCAATAGCAGCTTGAAAAATAAACTAAAAACAAAAACGTGATCTTCATGCAACAAGGATTTTCAGCACTTATAAATGATGTTTTACTATTATATCAGAGCATTCCAGTTCTTTTTATACCGTTGTTCATTATTCTGTCACACTATATATAAAAATGTGCTAAATAATTCACTTTTTGCTAAATTTATGTCGCTGCTCCATCGGGGGCAAAATGCCCTCTTCTTTGATTTTGCTAAAAATTAATCGAGAACAGAAAACTCGTTCTGAAAACTTACTAATTGCATAACCTAAGGCTATTTAACGGCACACTTTTGTGAAATACCGTCAGAAAAACAATTATTTACTTGCTTGTTCGTGGGGCATTATGCCCCGTTGTTGCGGTGCATTTTACCCCCGCACAGGTGCGTTTTGCCCCGCTTATTTTTCAAATGGTAATTTTTAATGATTTTGAAGAATTTAATTATCTTCACGTTTTTGGATATTTTGCAAAGTGCTATGATTGCGATTACAGAGGAAAATGTTTGCTAAACGATATCATTAATTAAATTCTCCCAATTGATGTAGCATAGCTGAGTTATGATCATATTTCCTTAGATGATGCGTTTTAGCCCATCTTCCTCTACATGTAATAAATTTATGACTAAAACATTAATCACGGATGAGTCTACTTTCTACTTCTGCTTGAGTCAGACGTACAATCGAACCGAGTAAACAACTACTAGCAACCTCATAAGAACAAAGGATACAATTCATTTATTCTTGCCACTATGAGCAAAAATGACAAAAAACTCTGCTCCGACCCAACGCCGCGGCTGTTTTCTTTGAATTCTGTTCCATACGACGCGAGTTTTCGTTAAGTGGAATTCCTGCGGAAGGTAAAAATGGTGCGTAGGCTTGTGTATGTTACCTATATTCAGTACCATCATCTTGCAGTATTGATATCATTCAACACGTTAGCCTAAGTCGAAAGCTTCGTTTTGCAGAACAACATAAAGCACGTGGTTGAAAGTGATAATGTTGGAATTAAGATACCCGTATCTATAGAAAAGACTATATAGATGTAAGGTTACATGACCTATCACCCCGTACCCTTCCGGTGCTAATTGCAGAATGCATGTCGCAATACGGAGAAGTGGAATCCGTTACACCTGACACCTGGAGAAATTTCCTCCCGGGAACAACGGTGTTCTTGTGGTGAGGGTGCAGATCGAAAGACCCATCTAAGTGATCAATACCAATACCTGAACCGCAAACGGTTGCCTAATTTGCGACAGCTGTTTAGGCCATATTGACACCCGCAAAACCAGCACCAGCTCCCCAAAAACACCTGTATGCAACATTGACGAAGAAAATTATAATAATGAACACGGATTTACACTGGTCACCCGTAAGTGCAAGAAATAGGAAGGAACATCTGATCGCAAGCACCAAGACACTTTTAACGATGATGACCTTGATGTGAAGGACAGGAGAGAATTAAATAATCCCCATGACGCAGTAGGTGAGCAGACAAAGGTTTTCCCGCCGCGAAAAAAGGTTCTCCGAGCGCAATAAAAAGTTACGCGCACGAGGCCCAATAGATAAGTAATCATATTTACTTTTATTATTATTTTTTACATAATGTAAACAAATGAAAGATCCACGGCTCCGTTAAGTTACCGCTATGAGCCGTGTCAAATAATCGAAATAAAACAAAATCACGGATACATTTTGCACTCAATGATGAGAATATACCGAATAAAACAACAAAATATTGTTTGCTATTTTCGGTAGATGCACAGTATGAACATTCAATCTTACGAATTTTATATTATACCCTCTTTTATATGTATAAGTTAGCTGTAAAGTTTTTTTTTTTTAGTTTCATTATATAAAACAAAATAATATTGAAATGTGTAACCCCTTAGTTTTAAGAAATTCAAAATGTAAAACAATGAAAAAATGGCACCTTTAAGCTAACGCATACGTGCCTTATCAAATAAACAAATTGAAAAAAAAAAGTATGAACATTGGGCAGACAGAATTTCAAATCATCATTTTTGTTGCGTACTAGGAAAGCTTTTCGATGTGTAATTTAGACACGAACACAAATAGCTAAATGTTGGTTATGTATCTATGACTCTGCAACGTCAAAATCAAATACGAAAGTTGCTTTATGTGCTTTATGTTTTTCATTTGTCTTTATAATTATCTTGTTCTCGTCGTGTTTATTATACATTGGGGTTGCCAAAGGGTAATTGACTTCCAAACAAGGAAGCTTTCCATTTGGTCAAATAAAGTGACTTGTCTATTCCGAACAAATTAGGCAGCGGGTCTATTTATTTTTTTATTGAAGAAAAGGCCGAAACCGAAACGACGAATAGCGCATTCTTCAGTATCAGTGCCATCGCGTTGTTTCTGAGATATAGTATAAAACAATTCTTTCCTGAAATAAATATGTGTAGCGCTCAATTTTCCATCATACATTCGAAATAGCAAGTTCTGCAGATTTACAATAAAGACATGGTGGAAATAAGCTCAGCACTACATTGTCTTTGTGTATCAGTCGTAGTCTTGGTTGAATTTACATTATCTGAATGGCCTCGAAGATAATGGAAGAAAGGCACATCAATATTGAACGGGAAAATTATGTATGAACGCAATCTAACAATTTCCACAGCAACCAACACAGTGATACTTCCGTACAGTTGAGGTCAAGCTTGCGTCTATGCAGAAACATTACTTTCCTCGCTTCGTGACATTAATCGAAACAAATATAATGAAATATTCAATTTTCTTCTATTCCTACTTGTGTTGAGTGCTACCAATATTTGTTTTCATCCTGCGGCGGAGCAGTTTCTTCTCCTTTTATGCTTGAACTTTGCCATTGCCCGGGAATCGCTCTGCTGGCTGGTGTCAAAGCATGTGCGGCACACCCGGGTTCTATGTCTTGTTGATTTATCGGGCTTTGTGGTTTATGGGTGTTCTATGTTTTGCTGCTTGTCCGCCTGGTGTCTGCCCTCTTCCGTTCGGCAAGCTTTATTACGGGTGGCCAAAGCTTGTCTCTGGAGGCAGACAGATCGTCCACTACGCGGGTACCGAAGGATGCTTCGGCCAGTAGTCGCCGGAAATTGTGCCAGTGTGAAAGAAATGAAGACATATGTGTGTTTGAAAATTGCAATTCTGCTTCTTGCACACATGAAAACAATGTCCTGCCGGCAGAATGGGTAAAATGAACGCCATAACTTGGTTTTGTTCAATTTCTAGGAAATGGTATAATATCGGCGTACCACCGAATGGGTTTTTATTTTGGGCGGGGATAATTTATTTACTTAGCTGTGGGCATTTCTAATACTTTCAGCACGATTCATTGGAAGTATCATTGCTCCGCTATCCAGTCTGGCTTGAACCTTTGTTCGAACCAAAAACTTGATTGCTCCTGGTTTACCTAGAGTTTTTCAGCTTCTAGTCTTTCTCAAGATTACTTATATTTTTTTCTCGATCAGTCTTTTTCAAGGCTCATTCCACATAAGATTTACAGCCCAGATTCTAATTTCGTTGAAATGTTTTTCTTGGATTTTTGTCGAAAAATAAGCGACACGTAATTTTTGGCTGAATATGGTTTAGGTTACGGTTTTTACATTTCTTTTAAAAGAAATGTATAGAATTCGCTCAAACTTTCAAGATTTTTTCCGAGGCCCGAGTCTTATATACCAATCGACTCAGCTCGACGATTTGGGACAATGTCTGTGTGTGTATGTAACGGACAAACTCTCATTCGTGTTTCTCAGCAATGAACTGATCTTATCCAAACCAATTTTAAACGAAAGAACTAAAAAACAGTAAGAACGCTATCAATTGGTTTTTGATTCTGATGTTTAGTTTCCATGATATGAATGTTTGAATGTGTAAAAATGGCGTTTTTTGCAGGTTTTTTTTGTTCAAATTATCTGCCGAAATTGACAACATAGATTAACAATTTATATATTTATACGAATATATAGCTTATACGAATACCTTTCGAACAAGCTATAGCTTGTTAAAATCGGACTATTAACAAAAGAGATATTTAACATTAAATGCGGACGAAAGATTGCCAGAACTATGACCAAAAACATGTAATCTATTAATAACGCCAAAACGGCTTATTTTAGGTCAATAGTATCTTCGGAGAATTTAATGGAGGTAATATGTCCTTTCTTTTGGTATTGTGCTTTTGCTGATTAATCCCCCTATGAGTGAGATATTTTCACCAATTTTCTTGGAAGTGATTATATCGAAATGATGCCTTCAGCAAATTTGTAGCTCTTACTTTTGCGAATAACTTTAGTGAAGACTTCAAATATCTATTTTGAATACTTTAAAAGTTATGGCTTGTTGTTTGTGGATTACCTTTTGTCGCCTATTTATTGTTCAATATAGTAATAATCCATTGAAATAAGCTAAACATTATTTCGATAAAACGAATTTTGTATTTCATTTTTCTATCTACAACCGCTAGAAATAATCACCGAACACTTCCAAGCAATGTTGCAAATATTCTTCGCCGAACTAGTTCATTCGTTCATCATCGATGCGGTATTCGTCGTGTCATTCACCCATGCCTCGAATAACGCTGCGCCGTTCGTCACACGAAAGCACAGAATCAGCGAAAATGAATAATACAAACAAACAAAAAATCCGAATCTGATGACTGCTGTTCGCTGCTTGTTCGCATCGTTGTTTGTTGAATTTAGCCATTCATGCAATGTTCATCTTCACGCATCGTTCGGATCGGCACACGAATGGCTTAGGTGATAATCGCCACTAGTCATTCTTCGCTAAGGATTCTTCGTTCTTCATTCCTCCTGCATTGCGACCAAGAAAAACAAATTTCTTGTTCATTGATGGAAGGGTCAGAGCTTCATGACTGAAGTGGTGCAGAAATGCTTGCTATGTTCGGAATAGGATGACTTTTGCTATAAACAACAATTAGTAGTACATAATGATTATTTGCTGATGTTTTTTTATCAGATTTGAAACGGGAAGCTGCGTAAGCAAAGCAAAACAAATCAATTACATTTGTAAATCTGCGGATGTCTCGCGGGCGAAAACCGAATCAACACAATTATGAATCTACATACTAGACTATTGGTACTTCAAATAACTCTTTTTCTAATGATGAATTAACATTGGGTGGTAGTTTCCTTGAATCTACGTTTAATGACTTTCTTAGGACCATTTGGCACAAATAGCAACCTTAAGACGAAATACTCTTATATAATATAATTTCTATGAATATATATAGAAGTATAATCAAGCCACAAGTTTTTGACAAATCAATGCATTCCGATTTCAACCAAACTTAGCAAATATTAAACTTTTTGCCAAAACTGAACCGGTTAGTCTTATACCCTAGTATTAATTGAGGTTTTATCGTACTTTTATAGCCACTCATAACATTTAAATTGCACTTGTAGCGTGCTATAAAACTTCAATTGTTGCTTGTAAACATAAGTTTTTGTACCATGAAAGACTATTCTTTAGCTTAAATAGCAGCTAATATGGTTTTAATTTCAGCAAAATCTACCATGTTTTCAATAAAGTTGCACAACAAAGCATTACAGAAAAAATGCTGAATATGTATATCTCACTTGACATGACATCAAGAAATAAAATTAGGATATATTCCATTAAGGGGCTACACCACTGTAGAGCACGCCAAACATGTCATAAAAATCAACACAAAATTAATTAAAAAAGCTAAGCAATAAAAAATCCTACGTACGTCGCTGGAGAAATCAATTTTAAATATACTGTGAAAATTTCCAAGCGTTCAAAAATCATTTGTTCGAGTTACATTTGCGGCCAGCTCAAAAAAAGTGGATTCGAGAAAAACGCGGTTAAAGTTTTCAGTACACACGAGATATACATAAGAGGCATTGCGGTAGAATTGAAAATCTGAATATTTATGTATTGTTTTCGTCTTCCATGTTTTGGGATATGATTTTTAACATTCTAAAGCCATTTTTCATTAATAAAATGAAAATCGACTTTTTTTTATTCTACGGTGCTGTGACACCTTAAAACCGTTTTTAGATAAATTTAGTAATTATTAATTAACATAAATGTAATCTCTGGACTGGACATATTAAAAAATATTTTAGAGCGCATGAGATGTTTAAGGACACCAACCACTAAACTATTTTCATTTGAAAGTTATAAGAACTTCGTCATCTTCGAATAAAGTGCCTGAAAGTGAAAACTGTTTTTTTTCCATAAAGGATATACGACTTTTTAGAAAAAATGGCCTGAAAATGCCAAAACAATTTTTTTAAATTTACAATTGTCAAGACATATCAATCCTCTAGGCCAGATTTTTAAAGGCAAAAGTTTTCTTCTAAAACTTCAAAATTTCTTTTGTGGAGAAGCGCCTAAATAATTTGAGAAATGGACGTAAAAATATCAATATCAAACCGTAATTCACCAAATGAATAAACATTAAACATCACCGTGTTCCATTTAATTTTACATGAAACATATTTTCCATGCGCAATGACATAAAATTACACTTAAATTCATTCAGAACAAACGCCATATTTGGAGCAAAATTACATGATTTACGAAATTCAATGTCATGTAAAATTAAAATCAAACGTAAAACTAAGTCATTTTTGATGCTCGTATATGTCAGGATCAGGAGACGTAAATTTATACGATTTTTTCTAAGTGTGTGTATAATCATCTGCAGAAATTTTATTTGCATCCTAATCTCGCCCAGTAGAAATTTCAGAAAAATTTTTGGGAGATATTTAGAAACTCCGATTTGTTCCACATAATTTGCTTCGCTATATTCCACTTTCTTTGAATCTATTTCTTTGTGATGTAGAACTCAAAAGAATTTATAACCTCTTTTGGTGTGACTTTGTTCGGAGTTCCAACTATAACGCTTATCGTACGCATAGTTCCGACATGGCTATCTTCGATTTTCTTGAAGTAAAATACAGTGCACACTCTGGAACTATACGGCCAACAAGTTCTTTGACAATCACATGACAGAAAATTTTTCATATACCTTGCGGGTTTGAAGCGAAAGTTTGACAAGAAGGATGTTGGCCTAACAACACGAAGGGTCTCAACACTTATTAACTTGTAAAGCAGATTGTGACTCCAGTTCCCGATCAGAACAATGTACCACCAAGAGTCAAGAAATTTCTGTAGCTGCTCCAAAACCATCGACAATCAAGCCGCCCCTTACGTTGGCAACAATAAATTCCATAACTAATTTAACAATCATATTCGATCGCTGCAAAACATTTCAATTTGAGGTCTGCGTTTCCATGACCATGATGTACAGTATGTGCTCATTTTGTTTGATATATAAAATGTTCATGGCACAAATAAGAAATAGTTTCTTTTCTTATGAGAAGAATATTTCTAGAGAAAATTTTCAATAGGACGTAAGTAACATTGAGAGCCTCTCTTTGTTTACTTTCTCTTTCGTTTATTACGACGTCATTACAACACTTTGCGCTAATTTTCCAGTACATATCGAAAGCCGACGGTTTTTACTAGAATATTATGCAAAGAGTAGAATAGTAAATGTTGAAATGGCCGAGTAATGAACAGAAGAGAAAGACCCCAAAGAGAATCTCTCATTGTTACTTACGTCCTATTCTAAATTTTCTCTAGATTTTTCTTATCGATTTCATTTTTCATGCATGTTTTATGATATTACTTAAGAAAGGATAAACCTTCCCTCCCCCAGGTGAGAATTGGTAAGATATTTTGAAACACCCACTCCCCCCATATGTCCTTGCGTAATTAGTGTATGACCCCTAATTAATAAATTTGCTTTAAATGATATATTTTTTATCAAACTGTGGTACCTAGTGTTAATGTTACCCACGTCACAAAAAATCTTTTATCACCAAACATGGGTTCAATCTCTTTTGAATACTTGACACACAAGGCTTCTGATTGTGCTATATTTAACAAATATTGCCTTGATTCGGCTGTTAATTTAATCCATAGTTTTGTACTGAAGAAGCAGTAGCGCATTGGCTTGTTCCGAACAGTACAACGCATCAGAATACAAATATAGTTCTTCGCGAGCCATCATTCTGCGAAGATAAAATTGAAGTCATCTTCGCCAATAGTTGTAAGCGATCATCGCTATGGTGAAGAATGCTTTGCTGAAGATTTATTCGTCATTCACTTGCTAGCTTCCTCGTGCAGTTCATTCTGTCGCTCGATGAGTAGCAAGGCACGAGTGTATGGATAAGGCATTCGGATGAACACGGATTGGCAGTCGGCTTCATTCGTGGGTGAATATCAACAGCAAGTTGAATATAACAGCGAAGAACGATGTGGGACGAATGCAGGTGATTCATATTCACCGTGCTTCGTCGCGATGAAGATTCTGAAGCAACATTGCTTCCAAGTTGTCTGGAAGGAACTTGATAACTTATCAGTGCAAAAATGTTCATTTGTGCGAATCATCTGACTGCAATTTTTCTAACTTATAACCATCGGATCGATCTGAAACATATCGGAAAATTAAAGCGAAGTAAATAACTCCAAGCAACGGCGTAGCCAAGAGAAGGTTTTGGGGTTTAACACCATACAAATCCCCCCCCCCCCCACCACACACACAAAAAATTGGATTGAAGTTGACAATTTATTGATGCTGACTGATTTAATTCAATATCACAATAACAATTATCTGATCCGTACATTGATAACCTGTTGTTGTAAACATCATGAGGACTTTTGATAAATTGTCGGAATGGGGTCCTGATATGTAACTGATCTATTGGTCTTGATTTCACAGTTGTCTAATAGCATCAATATCAAATTCCTGCCTGAAAACATTCCAATAGAAAATTCCAGAGTTCTGTAATCAATCATAATCCTCAGATTTCTTTTCAAATTGAGCTCGCTTTTGTAGAGATGTACTGTAATAAGGGTCTTTATTTAATAGGAAGCGGAGTTAAAATTGATTTAATGTCTATGAAACATAGAACTGCTCACCAAAAAAATGCATAACTTTCAACATTTGCTAAAAATGTTTTTGCCTTTCTGATTCACTCTAAAATTCGTCAATCGAATCCCGACCCGGAGGGCCGAGTGTCATATGCCAATCGACTCAGTTCGTCGAGATCGGAAAATGTCAGTGTGTGTGTGTATGTGTGTGTGTATGTGGAAAAAATGTGACCTCTGTTAATCAGAGATGGCTGGACCGATTTGCACAAAGTTAGTCTCAAATGAAAGGTACAATCTTCCCATCGGCTGCAATTGAATTTTTTATTGGACTTCCGGTTCCGGAGTTACGAGTTGAAGAGTGCAATCACACAGCAAATTCTCATATAAACTGAAATGAAAAATTGTCAAAATCTAATTTGTATTTTTGGTACCAAATGACTTTAAAATGCATGAAACATTGAGATTTGATGTAAACTCGAAAAAAAATAATGTTTGACAAAAATTGTTTTTTTTGGACTTTGGTACATTTTTGCCTTTCTCATACAGAAAGGGTATGCAATCACTCTAAAAATCGTCAATCATACCGGCCCGGAGGGAGTATGCAGTGAGGGGTTGCTACTTTAAAATTAAAACTAGTTTAAAATTTCTTAACAAGTTGAAAATTTTCGGCAGGACCCGGACCTACCGGATCTTTCTCCATGATCCGCCGCTGGTTTCAAGCGATGTTTCAGTATCACATAGTGTCCAAAATCGTGGCTGTCGATCCA
Source organism: Topomyia yanbarensis (assembly GCF_030247195.1). Classification (NCBI taxonomy): domain Eukaryota; kingdom Metazoa; phylum Arthropoda; class Insecta; order Diptera; family Culicidae; genus Topomyia; species Topomyia yanbarensis. The sequence goes on from NC_080672.1 coordinate 170,774,518, forward strand.
TTGTACGTATGTGCAAATCGTACTGAACATGTAATATTCATTTCCACCATTGTATTGAACATAACCAGCCATGGAATCGTAGTCTGGACAAATGAGAAAAGCACAATTGCACCACTAGGTGGATTAAAACAGGTTTTTATTTTGAGAATGCGTCGATTTGAGACGAAAACGTAATATGATTAATAACGAGGATAGCACTTTCCGAATGTAGAGATAATTTTATGAAAAATGCCGATTTCCATTCGACTCTAGCAGGTTCTGATCGATTTTGATGAGCATTTGATTTTTGTTGTATGACCAATTATATGTATAGATCAAATGTTCAAAAACAGTAATTTAAGGTCAAGATAACATCATTTTAAAAACCACCAATTTCGGAGGTTTAGTATCTTCGATGAGTTTTACAGACGTTAAACAGCGCATCATTTGATCAAATAATTTTGACGTAATCGTCCAAGAAGTATTTATGGTGAATTTTCTCAGGTTAATATTCATGACTACAATAAAGTCTCAACAAATTCGCTAAAGACACGAACTCTGTTACTATTTTCTGAAAAATTAATTCTGCATAATTTTAAAACTTCAAAAATTACGGTTTCGGAATTATGCCGTTTGGACAGTAAGATCGATTTTCACCAAACCCTCACCAATTGTAAAATTGGTATTGTAAAAAACGTAAGGGCGATACTTCAATGCTGATAGGTGGGACCGAAAAAGAAAACAATCGCCAAAGGGGCAATACTATCATTTTGTCAATTTCAATAGCAAACACAAATTTTAATTTAATAATTTCAAATACTTCAGGAAATTTTGGGTTTCGATCACTGAATCATGCAATCTAGCATGTAAAAACACAATAGTTCTTAAATAGGAAATAAAACCAAGTCTGGAAATATTCACTGTTGATTTTCTTTGAATGGTGTCACTGCTAGTATCGCTTTTTTTTCAAGAAAAAGTGTTGATTTCTTAGTTCTCAGTCGCGTTGGAAATTTGAGTAAAGTATAAACTTCAAATCGATTAAAAAAAATCAATTTTTTTGGCTCAGTACAATATACAATGTATGGGACAAAAAATAGATTACAGCTCCGAGCAACTTTTTGGGTACCATTTGGGTCCTAGAACATCTGTGCAAATTCTTAGCTTGATCCCTGAAACTATATTTTCGCGCCCACTGTTTAAAGTTTACATGGGATTTTATATGGGAAAATTAACTTTCACAAAATAATTCCTCCAGGAGTCGCCCACTGCTTCCTAAAAATAAACCGCTATGTGACTTTTGTAGGAAATTTAACAAAGAAACAAAGTCTCGAAAACTACGAAACGATCTGACGCTTGAGAAAAAAGTTATTAAGCTGAAACCAATTGATGCTCTGACGATTGATAAAATATTCATTTTTTCTAGCACCACTGTTGTTGGTTGTCCAATTATATGCAATTTTGTGTTATTCTTCTCTTAATGTGTCTAAATCATTTATCTATACGGTTTGGCCACTTCGCAAGAGTTTTGAGGGATAAATTGAGGCTTCTTTTGTACATAATAAGAGAAAGTTAAAGATTTTGTATATAATTCGACCGCCAGCAGCAGTGATGCTATGAAAAGTGAAATTTTCATCAATCTTCACGGCATCAATCGGTTTTTGCTTAATAACTTTTTCCACAAGCATCAGATCGTTTCGTGGTCTTCTAGACTTTGTTTCCTTGACAAATTTCCTATAAAAATCAGACATCTATTTATTTTTAGAAGGTAACGGGCGACTCACGGAAGAATTAATTTGCAAAAGACGTTTTCCCCATACGAAATCCCATGTAAACTTTAAACCGTGGGCGCAAAAATATAGTTTCACCGATCGAACTAAAAATTTGCAGAGTTGTTCTGGGAGCTAAATGGGACCCAAAAAGTTACTCGGAGCGAAATTTTATTTTTTTCATATAACCATGTCCCACTCTAACATACATACATACACACATACATACACACAGATACATAACCTCTTTAGGAAAATTCAGTTTTCCCACCACAATGCATTGATTAAGGAATTTAGATATTTTATTAAAATTAGCAATAATTCGTTTGTATGTCTATTTTATGGGCCATTTTTTCGCTTTCCCATTGATTTGGTTTGAGATTTCTAGCACTGATGTTGTCCTATGCTGATTTGAGCGATTTTCTGAGTCCTACCACTATCCCATGTAGTATGTGTTATCAAAAACATCGCGAAACATCAAGTTCTAAATGTTCTCAAACGATATAATATCCGAAAAGAGTGATAAGAGTTATAAGAAATGTCTCATCACACTGTTAGGTGGATTAAAAGCGTTTTTAACCTTTGAAGTTTGTATAATTCAACGCTTTTCAATCACTGATGATTCGGACACTATTTTTCTGTATGGAAAAAATATTAAAGAATGAAAATTGCGTTTTCCTATAAACTAATCGATTTTTTTTGGCTTATATTTATTTGTTATTAAATTTATGTATTCTCCAATTATTACAAACAAATTGATTTTTTTAGAGCAGGACAATTTTTTTCTTATTTTTTTCCTTAAATGCTGGGAAGATTGTGAAAAATTTGAGAGTGAATCTCAAAATACTTGGCGAGATATTACGATTATAATAATAAAACAAAACGACTTTAAACTAAATGCCTTGGGATAAGATTGCAGAAGAATTTCACGAAGATCCGTGCGAAAATCTCTAAACTCGTGACCGATCAACTTAAATTCGGATGAAGCTTTACAGGTTACATGCAAGGCTAAACATTTTCCACAATTAATAGGATTATTTTGACTCAAGAGCAATTCGTTTAGGGTAAGGTGGGGCAAATCCGACCGTTGGGTAAACCCGACCCCCTTCTGTTATCGCGATTCGGAAGCACTACGCGAACTAATATCAATAATGTGTAAAGCATCGAAAATAATCGCAATGGTGGCATGACAGAATTTTATTAGTCTACATTGAGAAGCTCAAACGACAATAAGTGTGTTTTTACAACTTTTGATTTGATTTTTGGGCATCATCGACTACAGGATATTTCCTATTGTTAAAGTGATTGCTTAAGAATGTAAGTTGATTTAAATTCTTTGATTAAAGTCCTACGAAGTGCATAGATTAATTTAGTCCAACTTTTTCATATTTTTTAATTGCATTGTAATGAAAAATGACGCGGTGGGGTAAATCCGACCTCTAAAGAGTCAACAGCAGCTGATGGACCTTTCATTTCAAATCAAGTTTGTCAAAATCGGTTCAGAAAATTCCGAGAAACCGATGTGGACAAATCAACAAATTTTGTTTTGTAACCATACTCTTCAACTCGTAATTCGGAACAAGATGTCGGTTGAAAATGAAATTCAATAGCAACAATTCAATATTCCTCTAATATTACACCTTTCATTTGAATCTTAGTTTGTAAAAATCGGTTCATCCATCTCCGAAAAACCGATGTGTACATTTTGTTAACAAATCCGCACATACACACATACATACATACATACATACATACATACATACATACATACATACATACATACATACATACATACATACATACATACATACATACATACATACATACATACATACACACATACATACACACAGATATTTTGCGATCTCGGCGAATTGAGTCGAATGTTATATGAGACTCGGCCCTCCGTGCCTCGGTTAGAAAGTCGGTTTTTGGAGCAATTGCATAAGCTTTCTATATAAGAAAGGCAAAAGAATAATATTTAATTAGCTTAATAAGCATGAGTTCAATGTTATCTTCATGTGATTATAATTTGGAAAGGTTGGTGGAATGGGTTTGAACGTGTAGGGAATGGGGGGTTAGTAGAGTGGGAGTGGAGGATGCGTCAGAAATCCTTCATCTTATTTCGGTATACGGGGTGGATGAAGGAAATGCGGGCGTGAGGGTGGTCCAAGAGGAGGGGAGTGATGAAGGAAGGAGGTGTAAGGGAAAGGCGGGGTGAGGGGAGGGCCGGCGACGCAATACTCAACTGCATATTTTGCCTTCCATTTGAGACTTGGTTTGAGAAAATCGGTTTAGTCATCACCGATGAACCGATGTGACTTTAATTGTGGAATATGCCCGGAATTCCGGAATCGTCGATATTGGACAATATATTCAAAGAATGTTTGATTGGCAATCAGTGATCTAGATCTGCGTTTGAAGTAATTTGGTGACCATTTCAATAGTTTTTAGCCTCTGAGCTATTACGATTGTACCGATTTATATGGGAAATTCCAGTGTATCCTTACTAACACCCCTGTAACTCCGGAAGCAAGAGTCAGAACCGAATGAAATTCAGCAGCAGTCAATGGCATTACTGTATCTTTCATTTGAAATCAAATTTGTAAAAATCGGTAGAGAATTCGTTGGGGAATGGGTGTGATATTAGCTTAGGAACTTGGCGGGTTCCCCGGGGGCGCCATGAACCGTCATAGGTGGCCAATGTGGTCAAAGCTGCTTTAATTGATCATTGGTGATCCAGACCCGCAAACTAGAGTAATGTTACATCAATTTTAATATGTTTTACATCATTTTAACATCATGGTGGTACCAGTTTATATGGGAATTTACTGTGTGACCGCACTCTTCAACCCGTAACTCCGGAACCGGAAGTCGGATCAACTAAAAATTCAATAGCAGCTTATGGGAGCGTTATACCTTTCAGATGAAACTAAGTTTGCAAAAATCGGTTCAGCCATCTCTGAGAAAATTGTGTGAGTTTAAATGACACACACACACATACACACACAGACATTTGCCGATCTCGACGAACTGAATCGAATGGTGTATGACACTCGGCCCTCCGGGCCTCGGTTAAAAAGTCGATTTTTACAGTGATTTCATAGCCTTTTTTTATATGAGAAAGGCAAAACGTGATGATTTTAGTATTCGTCGAGCAATTGCTCCGAGGTAAACGGGAATATCTTTCGTTCTACTTCTCGTGATTTTGACATTCCAAGATTAGCATTGAATCCAATTTTCTTCATGTTACAATTCAATAACATAACGTTCATTGAATTATCATTGAAAAACATGTTTTAATCCACCTAGCGGTGCAATTCAAATTTATCCAAACTGATTTAATTGCGTGGTTACGTTCAATGTAACATTGTGAAAATGTCTATAACATTCTTATCATACTTGATAAGCATATATAAGTGCACGACTCTCACGAACCTGATAAGTAATATGTCGATGCTGACATACATGAAACAAACAAAAATATAATATTTATGTAGCTTAAACAGCGTGAGTTCAATGTTGTCTTCATGTTAACTTCATGGTGGAGAAGGGAAGGGGTATAATTAGTGGGAGGTGGTGGAAGTGTCGGGAATCATCTAACTTATTATAATATACGGGGTGGATGAAGGGAATGCAGGTTGGTTTGAGCGGGCGTTGCGAGAAAGGGGAGAGGGGGTTGAGAGGTAGGAGGTGGAGGAGTAGATGGAGGGTTCAACTGCGAACTTCATATTTTACCTTCCATTTGAGACTAGTTTAGTGAAAATTGGTTCAGTCATCACCGAAGTGGCTTTAGATCTGAAATAAAAAAACCTTTTTAATCCACCTAGCGGTGCAATTGTGCCTTTTTTCAATCATGAACACGAGAATTTTTTAGTTGCTTATTATAATTGTAATGTATACATTTGAAAGCTTTTAATAAATATAATATTTATTAAAAGCTTTCAAATGTATACATTACAATTTTATTATACATGACTTGACAACTATATACAAGAAAAGAAATCATTATTCGAGTTCCAAAATTTTGCAAAAGAAAAACCAGCCACGGTAATACATATTGAATTGAAAAAAGGAGCGAAATCGGTCCCAAAAAGTCGATCTTTATAAAAAAAAAATTTTCGAGATAGCATAAAACCTCGACGTTTCAGGCATTTTAAAGATGATTGGCATCAAAAATACGAATTCGATTTCTGAAATTTCATGGGGTCCCCCCCCCTTGAAATTTTTTTTGATTACATGGGAATTTCATATGTGACCGGTCGGTTCAGTGTATATTTCCGGAACCATATAAGCGATCCGTTCGAAATTTTATAGACATCTGTGGGGATAATATAGCTATCATTTGGGACTAAGTTTGCAAAATCGGCCCAACCATTTCCGGGAAACTGATGTGAGTTCGTTAATTTTGAAAGATGGCCGTTTTTCCCGGGCACTTCCGGAACCGTCTATGATGGTCAATGTAGCCAACGAAAGTTTGGTTGGCAGTCGGTGATCTAGAACTGCAAATTCAAGTAGTTTGAGAGACATTATAGCGAAATTTTTACCTTTTTTGCTTTCATCGGAGTATCGGTTTGAATCACAATTTGCTATGTGATCGCACGCCACAACCCGTAACTCCAGAACCGGAAGTCGGATCGGGATGAAATTTAATAGCCATTTACGGGGGCGCAACACCTTTCATTTGAGACTAAGTTTGGTTTAATCGGTCTAGCCATCTTCGAGAAACCGATGTGACTGTTATTCTTAATTTAGATACTTCCGCCGGGGCTTCCAGAACCGATGATGGTGACCAATGTGGCCAAATAGACTTCGAATGGATGTTAGTGACCTAATACTACAAATTGAAGGAGTTGTGGTCATATTTTGGAAAAATTTTCACTTTTATACATTCATTGCAGAATTTGTTAAAATCGACATTTGCTGCGTGTTCGTACTCATCACCCTGTAATTCCGGAACCGGAAGTCGGATCCATTAGAAATTCAATAGCAGCCTATGGGAATGTTGTACCTTTCATTTGAGACTAAGTTTGTCAAAATCGGTTCAGCCATCTCTGAGAAAAATTAATGACATTTTTGGTCACATACACACACATACATACATACACCCAATACACACGCACAGACATTTGCCGAACTCGACGAACTGAATCGAATGGTATATGTCTATCGGCCCTCCGAGCCTCCGTTAAAAAGTCGGTTTTCAGAGCAATTGCAATACCTTTCTATTGAGAAAGGCAAAAAGATCCGTCATAGGTGACCAATGTGGTCAAAACTACTTTGATTGGTCATTAGTGATCTAGACCCGCAAATCCAAGTAGTGTTGAACGTATTTGAATATGTATTACATCATTCGGACATCATAGGGTTACCAGTTTATATGGGAATTTACTGTGTGACCGCACTCTTCAATCCGTAACTCCGGAACCGAAAGTCCGATCAACTAAAAATTCAATAGCGTCTTATGGGAGTGTTGCACCTTTCATTTGAAACTAAGTTTGTGCAAATCGATTCAGCCATCTCTGAGATAAATGAGTGACATTATTTGACACACGCATACATACACACATTCATACACACATACATACACACACAGTCATTTGCCGATCTCGACGAACTGAATCGAATGGTATATGACACTCGGCCCTCCGGGCCTCGGTTGAAAATTCGATTTTTACAGTGATTGCATAGCCTTTCTTTATATGAGAAAGGCAAAACCATAAAATCCAAAACCATTTACTATGTCGGATTTGCCCCACCTTACCCTACTCTATTTTATACAGCAAAACTACCTGAGAATGAGTTACAGGGAATGAATATTTCTTCACGAAAATACACTGTATCATTTTTTACAGATACAAAAAATTATGTTAAAAAATTTATTTGCAAAAAAATGTTCTTATTATTTTTTTTAAATTTTGTCAACAAAAACCTAAAGAGAAAAAAATAACTTTTGAATGTGATTACATGATGGGGAACTTATCGGTAAAAAAGTTTTTCTAACATGTTTTTAAATTTCATACTAATTGACATACAAAACTGTAATATTATTACAGAATATAATGCCAAGCATCATTTTAAATCAAAACACATTTAACAAAAATCTTCCGAAATGCGATAGTTTTCCAACAATTTTATTATTGAAAGTTTTATTATTGAAACTTTCTCCATGATCCAAATACACTGAAAAAGTTTCTTTTACGTCTTTAAATTGATAAACATTAGATTGTTGAAATTTTATGATGGGGTAACGGGAATATCTTTTAAAAAGGGCATAATTACACACATTAGTTTTTTTTATTGGTGCGAAATTCTAAATATCTCGAAAACTTTCGCATTTTGGAAGGTTTTTGTTAAATACATTTTGATTTAAAATGATACTTTGCATTATACTCTGTAATAAAATTACAGTGTTGTATGTTAATTAGTATGAAATTTAAAACATGTATAAAATTGTTGTATGAAAAACTTTTTTACCGATAAGTTCTCCATCATGCAAGCACATTCAAAATATTTCTTTTCTCTTTGGGTTTTTGTTGACGAAATAGAAAAATTTTAAAAAAATGGATTTTTTGCAATTTGAATTTTTAACATAAAGTTTTGTTTTTGTGAAAAATGACAACATTTTCTTCACTTTATATTTTTTTCGACAAGGAGTATTCATTCTCTGTAACTAGTTCTCAGATAGTTTTGCTGTATAAAATAGAGTAATCGAACAAAAAAAAATTGAAATTAATGCACGTAGAAACGTATACGCCTTTGTACAAAATTGCTCTTGTATCAAAATATTGAAAAGCTTCCGAGTAATCAGTAGTTATCAGTAGTGTTAGTAAATACCATGTTGTGGCACAGCGTCTTCTCTGGCCGTGTCCCTAGCAAGTCAGTTGACTTGGCATAACTACAATTGATGCGATTGTTGCTGAATAGGTAGCGTCATCGATTCCATGAATAGTAGTAAAGATGACTCAGCGATTGTTGGAAACGAAGCAGGATAGACAAATGCATAAATTTAGAATGGAAAACAATTGTAATATTATTAGCAGTCGTTATCCAACCATCGACAAGGGCCAAAGGCCAAAGGTTTTAGTAAATATATTAAATTGTATAACTTACCTGATATGTACTGGAGAAAAACGTACACCGCTTACCTGATTGCGTGGATACCATCCGAAGAGTGACCAGTAACGAAAATAACCCTGAACCCACGTTCCTAAAGTTGGATTCTCGACCCCTGACCAATCCCGGAAAGGACGGACCACTCATCTACGACGTAGGCCTTAACCATTGGACGCATCATACCATATTCAGGCACAACAAGAAATACGTGTCGATTATTTTTCGCTAAAGAATGCAAGCAGTTTTTTCTCGAAAAATATTGAAATTTGAGTTGTAAATCCTTTACATATTCGACAATCATTCTTATCAAGGTTACCTACATTTTTTACTCAATCAGTCTTTTTCATGAATCGATCTGTTTTCAAGAATGCTTTAGCCTAGAGATATATTTATTTTTTCCAAACTGTCTAGGTCCTCCCAGAAACGCCGTGTACGAAATATTAAAACGAAACTAAAATGGCGTCTCTCCCGAAAAATCCAATTGATTGTAGCAAATCATTCGATGTTTTATTCTAATGTGAAGTTTAAGAAATTTTTATATTTTCACGCATTGTGCGTAATGCCAATGCGAAGAAACCCGATCTTCTCCGACGATAACAGTGATGATTTCGACTTCAGAGCCTTTGGAATTGAGTTTTCTATTCTGAGATACGGTAAAGAGCTTGTTTTGGCCCTATTAGGGAGGATGCCACACTCTTTCGTTAATTACTCAGCCTGCAATCGATGGAATGCACATAAATTAGCATCAGCGTCTTTACTTTATTCTTATATGAATCAACAAAAACACATAATTTTATTCAATTTTATTTGTACAGTATGTAATCTTTGCGCGTTTTTTAATTTACTAGCAAAGTTACAATTTGCATTGCCAAACACCACATGAAATTGCCCTATAGTTGAATCCGTCAATAGCATGTGGTGTTTGGCAATGCAAATTGTAACTTTGCTAGTAAATTAAAAAATGCGCAAAGGTTACAAGTATTCAAACCTATTGGGGACGTATGTGAATTTTGCGTTTGCTAGAAATTATTCGAGAAACACACAAAACACCACTACAATTTTCAAAGAGCAAAAATTATTTTAGCTTATGACGAGATCGATTGGCTCTGGCACATGTGGTACTTATTTCACTAGACAAATTATTATAACGAGGTCATAGCTGTGTAAATAGAAGGATCAGTTGAGCTTGAGTTGTACATATGTCTGAGAAGGAAAAAGTTTCACAATAATGTAAAAGCTGTCCCTTTCCTCTAGAGACAGTGCAAAAGGACGTTGCTACTAAGAACCCCAGTGCAGGAATGTTTGCTTCTATTTGTCCACGACTTTTTTTGACTTCGAAGACAAGCTACATCCGGATACTGATTGAATACAGCTGGTGTTACTTGTTGTGGATCAGTTGTGTAACCTTATTGCCAGTTTATGTGCAGATGGGCTTAAGCATGTTTACGCATTCATCCGTGCAATGTTGTGCATATTTTGATGAAAGCTTCATTTATTCAAAGCTCGCCTGGCAAATAAATACACATAAATATACACACACTGACAGTCGTAAATATTTGCATCAGCAACCCAACCGAGAGGAATTACTGACTTGCTGGATGCTAGAAAATATGTCCAGTTTGTTAGATTTTGCACTCCTGCGCTATAATATGCGAGTGCACAGACACCCAACGGCAGTGCGGATGGAATGTACAGTGGAATCAACATGTAATAATGGGAATCAATAAATGCATCGGGGACCCATTTCCAATTCAGTGTGATGATGCAGCTGCACACAAAGCAGCTGGTAAGCTTCTCGGTGTTTAGACAGAGTGGTGCAAATACGGAATTCAAAATCGTGATATTCAACCCCTCGGGTAAATCTGTCACCCGTTCGGCGGAATTAATATTATTGCACTTGTGTCAAAATGTAAGCATGCATCATTTATTATTTGTTCGATTTGATGAGTAGTTAATCGAATATCAATTGGAAGCTAAACCTGTCGCCATCTGAGCATATCCGTGAACATTCCTTTCATTTAGAATTTCAGCTGGTATGTCGGGTTGAATTTCAGTCAGCAGATAAATACGTAAATAGTTGCGGCTATTTTTAATTATGTAGTAAATTAGCTTGCAACATGATAGTGACAAACTTCAGCACAGTTTGTCACAATAGTGACAAACTCAGCTGTTATCCGAAAAAAACTCGTCAGGAAGGAATCGTAGTACCAAATGTATTATTGGATCAGACCCGCAATTGGTCGGTGTTAAGTCAGACCGGACTAAGTCGCAAAACATCAAAAAATGGGATGATAGCACTGGATAAAGAATTTCTTCAGCTACATTCGACTTTTATCAGATTTGAAATATGTAACAATAAACAAGAATTATTCCAAAAATTAATTACCATTTATAATGTAAAGAATGCGATTCAAACTTTAAACACGTTTTTCTCGAAATCAATATATTGTCACTTAGTCCGGTCTGACTTAACACCGACCAATTGTCCTCGCTTGAAACTATCTAGCTAGATCTACGCTACACTACAGCTCATTTGGAGCTCATGGATTTGTTTCTACGCTTCGGTTTTTACACTAATTTCGGGTTCTAACAATTGATTTCATTTTGTACAATAATTGGATTTTCCTTAAAGTTTAAGAGAGACGACATTTTTCGAAGACCTAATATGCTCGTTCTAGCGATAACAATATTCCTAAATCTATAAACAGGGGCCTCTTCATGGAAAACTTGACGACCAAATTTTAGGAATATTTTCCAATACTTGCACAAATCTGTCTAGTCGGAACGAGGCAGGCTAGCAGGATGAATATTTTTTCGAAAGAATTTTAAAACGCTCCTTTAAAACTAGACATGGTGTTTATGTGACGGACGAATTCAATGTTTTCAATTGTCTTTCGACACACACAAGTTGCGTCGATCCGGAGTTGGACAATGTTTACAGATCTAATTTTGCTAACTCAGACTCGTGATAGTTAGCACGCACATGTGTTACCAATGAATCGGTCAAGTGGGCAGTAGACAATTTTGCCCTATACGTCAACCTGGAGTCTGCGGACCACTAGGGGCGCGAAAAGGTTTCTATGGATTAGCGAAGATAGATATCTTGCCCGGTTTGATATTGAAATTTAATGCTCTTTCGCACCAAACAGAAAATAATATATTGATAGCAAATAAAATCGATCTTCACAAACAGTAGTATATCGTCGCCTCCGGTTGCGCAGTGAAGTGAACCAGCCGCAAAAAATAAAAGTGCCTGTAAAGCGGTAAAATGTAATTATGATTGACTTTAAACAAAATCCTCTGGTACACAGTTACGTACTGTTCAACTGGTACTAAAAGTGAAAACGGATCTTAATCTCAACGAAGTGGCATACATATAGTTACACCACGTGAGAAACTGTATAGATAACGCCTAAAACTTTAGCCCAGGTAGAAATCATCATTGCAAAAAATGCGGAGTCGAATATGATAACGTCGAAATCAAGATCCTGAATATATAGATGACAGTAAAATTGAGGCACGCCTACACGACCTAGCGCTGCGCATTAGACTAGAACACACTAAAAGATTTATGTCAGAATACAGAGAAGTAGAAGCCGTTTCAAACGATACTACTAGGAATAATAAAGAAATACTTGAGGAAAAAATTTCAGTAGCTGTCGCAATGGCGTTCGTGTTGTTGAAATGCGGTTGTCAGTTTTGTAATAAGACGGCACATTACGGAAAACAATGCTATGTTGATAAAACACAATCAATTGGTCACCCGAGCAGATTCTCATGGATTCAAACACCATACAACCCTATAAAACTACCACGAACATGGTCCGCGCCAAATTTTACAAGCATCAAAATACCATGAAATGGCTTTAAAACCCATAGTTACACCAGAATATGGTTTTTAAATGGGATCTTCCGGACCATGGTGATGGTGTTTTCATGGGTTGAACCCAGTTCAAACACTATCAAAACACCATGCAGCGGGGGTGTATTTGGACCATGATCATGAGGGTATTATGGGCTTTTCGATTGCTCGGGCTGATGCGTTTTGTTTATCGAAACTAACTTTCTGTATTAAAAACGAAAAACCAACGATTGGTTTAGCTTCTCCAAACCAACAACCAGCACAACAAATGCCGATAAACACGGATGTACAACAGCGACTCGTGAGTGCAAGAAACAAATAAAAAAAATTGACGTCGAACATCATGAAAGCTGTACAGATCGAGGTATGGACACTAGACTTTTTTCAATTTTGACTTTTTTTCGGAACATTGCTAATTCAAATGGTAATATATATGGTAATATATATGGAAACTCAGAAATAAAAACTTGAATTCAAATAAAAATCCACAGTAACTCTGCATACCTCAAAACTCTTGGTCACATTGATTATTTTATAACGAACAGCTTTGTTGAAGGTTGCATGTTGTTTGTAAGTTCTCCAACAAAGTTATTTTACTTCGAAGACCAACCGATATTTTTGAAATTGGCTATCCTAAGCATGTGCGAGAAAGAGAGGCAACACGTAACTTTATATGATATTATTTATATCTGCAGATTGTGGGATGCACAAGATGATACATTTTTTAATGAATTTATTATTTCTTTAGTCTATTTTTCATATATTTTCACATACAAATTTGAAAACTCTTGTGGGTGAACTAAAGTTTTCAGAAAAAGCTCATATTTTACAAATGGTTTGTGAAGCCAATTACCGTTTGATTGAACAGTGTTCCGAAAAAATGTCGATATTGTTGCCGGTCTAATGGACACGTTAACTATAACGTGAGGTAAGGTAAATGGGCTGATTCCCAAGTTGTGGTTGATAACATAGCTAATGCTTTATCGCCAAGAAAAAGGTTCTCAACACGCAGCAACAGGCTGCATCCACAAGACTCTCCTGTCCGCAGTAACTTTGTGTTATTCTTTTATTTCTACATAATGTAACAACATGAAAGCTCCACGGCTAAGTTATGCTAACGTATTGAGTCGTGTCAAATGTAAGCCGTGAGGGCCTGCAAACCCAGAGTGATTTCGAAGGGGTCCGTGATTCGAAAAAGGTTGGGAACCATTGCTCTATATAAACCGCCTGAAAGAGATGGAATATTCCCCGTGCTGCTGCTAAAGGGAGTTAATTGAAGAAGCCACGAGTTTTAGGCATGTTAGTTTAATTGAGTATCCGCTGCAGAAATTGTAACCAGAGCCGTAGTGTGCTCTTCTGGCGCCCTTGGCGAAGTCTCAGTTTTGCGCCCCTTTGGTGTTAACGCTATCATTGTTTTTAGTTCAAGTTTCGAACAATGTTTTCGTGTAAATATGAAAATGGCTCCACAAAGGCCAATGCTAGCAGTATTGTCAGCGAATATGCCGCGGTGAACATGAACCCCGAAGAAAAACTTAAGATCAAAAGGTTTAAAGAATTTCACATAGACATAATCACATACGTCAGTGGCGTAGTCAGGGGGAAGGGTTTGGGGGTTAAAACATCTCCCAAATCACAATACAAATTTTTGAAGCATATTGTCTGACCACTACATTAAGAATCTATTGTTTTAGGCATCATGGGGACTTCTGAAAAACAGTGGGAATTGGATCATGTAACTGAACTCTTAGCCGAGGTCCTATAGTTGTCAAATTATTCAAGGTAGTCTCTAAAGTTTTATTGAAAAAAAACTGGGTTTAAGAAAGTTTCTTGAATATTGTTTTGTACATCAATATATTGCATTTATGTAGCCTTCATAATTTCTACAAAGTTTTTTAAAATGACATCAATAACTTTGCTGCAGACATCAAATCTTTTACTATTTTTGAAGATACTTCTCCATAATCACTTCTAGGAGTTATTATTATTATATCAATATATGAGCTTTTTATGTTGAGAAGCTTTTTCGAAGTTGTTAAACCTTCAAAGTTGATGATTTCGAAATTATGTGATCTTGACCGTTAGAAAAGTTTTTAACTTTCAAAATTACACCATGTATTTGCATTCTTTGACTTTATTGACATATAAAAAATATAAAAGGCATCTGTTAGACTTAATTTTTTTCTGAAACTTTCACTAATTTATACACCTTACATTAAATTTTAGCGTTTTCGAAAAAACAACGATTTTCATCAACCCCTCCAAATCAAGTATCTGGCTACGCCACTGACATACGTTGTATAACATTCCACTGACACAAACTCGAGGAGCAGGTGATTCAGTTCGATAACACCAAGTTCTTTCGTGAATTTTGAGGGTCAAAATAATGTTACAATGCAGTCGGATGTTTCTTATTTTATTGGTAATCACATAAAAAGCTGACTTGACAAAACAGTGTCGGTTAAAAACCGTTGGGAATGTCATCTTTTGCGGACCCCTAGACTTACCACACGTTTACATTACTATCCTTTGGCTTGTCTTTCAATTTATTATATCTCCCGTCATTTATGTCTCTACCTTCGTATTCTTTAAGTTTTCACTTTGAGCCGGGCCTTAGGCTCGGGCATAAATAAATTCTCCTGAAAACACCCAGATTCCGACTTCCCGTTTAAAAACATTGGTTGAACTCGATTGGGCCATATTTGAGCTTCTTTCGGATCAAAGATAATCCGCTAAGTATTGTAAAAATTTTGAAAGAATTAACGCAGACATATTCAACAGTTACAGATATCCCGAAAGTTTGTTCAGATAAATTCAGAATTGTGATATTCTGTCCAAAGCAAGCAAATGACGTTAGTGGCTACAAAGCTTGTATGAAGGACTGCCGCGTCTAAATGTCCGCTTACAAAGTGGAGATCTACGGTGGGGTCACCGATTCGAAATTGTGCGTGGATCTACTGAAGCAAGGGGGTGCTGGTTTTAAGGTCACTTTGCTTTTTGAATGGAAGTCGCACTTGATGAGACAAAATTGTTTGTCCCATCACACTCATATCGGGTAAACTTTGGTGTTCAATTATGTTTTCTTCGACAAGAATCGCATGCCTGTTCGGCTATTGTACCGAGAATCGTGAGGGTGACTCATGCATGAAGAATGCTGAAAAATAGGTATGTCTATTATGAGAGAGTCCATATGGTCTAAGGTGCTAGTAATCTAAAGCATTCCCTTTAAAGACGAGCTAAGCACTCTTGCAGAAACTCTAAAAAGAGCTACGACAATTCATTATGCTCTTTTGGAAGAGTATCACTCTGATGATCTTCATGTGGGGATTAGTCAGTTAAAACAGCAGTTAGAGTTAGAACCGGACTCAGTTTCTCCTCGAGCAAAAATTGCCTTAGTTTTACAACCCTTTCTGTATTTTGTTTACATTTTCTTCTTTTTCAGTGCTCAGTTCACTTGGAAATGGCACATTATATTGACTTATTTCATGATTTATCCTCACAAAAATTAAAAAGCCGGTCATGATTTCAGCGCTCCTCTGAAGCTGGCGCCCATGGCGGAAGCCTACCTGGCCAACCACACGCTACGGCTCTGATTGTAACATACCTATCAGCGCGGGAAATGCCCGATCACTCTGCTTCACGACGTTGTTGACAATATTGGGAAGGCCTTCTCGATGATGCAATCTAGTTTGGGTATATTCCTAGATAATGTGGATTATTTTGACAACATATCCATTCAGTCTATTGTGCCTGAATATATTTCTGGTCGGAATAACGCATTCTTATCTCGTCACTGAGACTAGTAGAGATAAGGAAGTTTAGTATTTAGTATTTGCGGCTTTCCTCATTTCGGCATTTTGTCACCTTTGTCACCTGGTTCCTGACGGCTTGTTGATGAAATTCAAAGAGCTTGGTTTTTCTACATGCGGTTTTGCTGAACTTCGCAATTCTTTGACTCTGAGTTACTCTGACTGCTGACGCTGGTGTCTATTGTCGTGAAATGTGATCCGTGATTATATGCGGGGTGTAATCAGCTCTACGACGGAACGTGTCCGGTAAAGTTATAAAGTCAGACTGTGGTCAAGGCTCAAGCAAATTACGGTACGAGATAGTGATGTCATGGCGAATCCAAATCGAATAACTGAGCATTGACGTTTCGATGCCCGGACATTCCGGTATTATTGGCTATAAATGGGCTGACGAAAAGGTCAGAGTAGGCGTCGAAATGGGTTGACTTCGAGCTTACTTTGCCAACTTCAACAAGTTGGATAAAAGAAAAAAATTCAGGTTTCATCCGAATCGGACTGCATCCGAGCACAACTAATGTGTTTGGGTGAAGGAAACTTAGTAACCTACTAAAGTATTTATTCCAGTTTGGTAAAGAGCTGTAGGTTTTCTCGCAGGCGGTTTAAACTAATTGTTAGTTCTGCTTGCCTGCCTTTTGTTTTTGTGCTGTTATTTTTTGTCACCCTTCAAATTCTACTGCTTTCCTCCTCCTGCTCATTTTCATCCGATCAGTGATATGACGAGCAGACACGGCAGCTATCCTGAGCCAATGTATTCTGATTTCTGCTTCATAACCACCTTGGTACTACTTGTCCATATTTTTTTGTTACTGTTGGTTACCTACTGCTCGGCTTGCCACTTTCGCAGTAGTCCTGACTTATTAAGGGTTAACGGTTAAGGGTTTCAGCAAGAATTTTTTTTTTGGAGAATTTTTTAGAACTTTGAGTGAAGCGAAGTGAACAAAACTTTTGTGTATTTTAAAGTAGCATTTCAATAACATTCTGTAATTTTTTCATTTATTTAAAATTTTGTACATGCATTCTTTTTAAAAAAATACCTAACCCCGTACGTTGAGTTTATAAGATAATTTTTCAATTAAGGGTGCTCTTTACTTAGAGTGAAGTGCCTATTTTCACTATACTAAGCAGGGTGCCTCACTAATTCATTAATTTCTCAGCCTACAAGCAATGAAATGTGTAAAAATTTACATGAACAGCTTTGCTTCGTTGTTAAGAACCAATATAATAACACAAATGCGCTGAAAATAGTGAATTTTTCGTGTTTGAGCGCAACGAAAACTCGAATCGTGTGCCCCCATTGTTGCGCTACCATTTGGTTCAATGCGTCGAACAAAGATGGCAGACACTGCTCTAACTAACGGCTTCAAATGGGTAGGGTGATAATAGAAACATGGCGAAAATGGGCTCATCACCGTATTTGAAATAAAAATTGCTACTTTCACGAAAAATTCCGCCATTTTATGAGTGAAAAACCCCCTTAATGGAAAAATTAATGAACGAGTTCTGCAAACTAATGAATGATCAAACAGTGATATGTGTATGAAATGTCTCATCTCACTGCTAGGTGAATTATGTTAGTTTTTATTTTGAAGCCACTCTGGTGTAATGAAAGTGAACGAAAAAAAAATCTAATTTATCAATGGTATATCTGCAAATCATGGTGGATTTATCAGTGGCACTAAGCAGACAGAAATCATGCCGGAATCGAAACAAGATATTTTGAAACAATAGTGGTTAATACTTCTGTATAGATAGTATGACGGTAAATGGATGAATGGTATGATGGTATGGAATATATGTAAGCTTTGGGAAAAGATTTAACGAGAAAAAGAGATTACATTCAGAAGTTTAAAAATGTATATTTCCAGGGGCGGATCCAGAAAAAAATTTCGGGAGGGGTCTGAAATTTCGATTTTGAAATGAACATTGTACAATTCGTAATGCGTAAAAATTTTATTTAATGAATATCAGTTTTTTAGGTCAAATTTGGTTTGAAATGATTTTGAGTTTGAAACTAATATAAAATTGAAACTTATTTAAAATTTCTCAGCAAGTAAAATAATTTCGGAGGGGGTCCGGACCCCCAGGACCCTCCCCCTGGATCCGCCACTGTATATTTCTATACATTCTCAGGACCATAAAAATAATTTATATTTTTATAGTATATAATATCGCTACACAGGATCAGCTATTTATTAGACATGATGTCAGAAAGACAAATAATGTTTTGGATTCGATAGATGAATGATGCAAAATATTTATTAATTCGTTTGCTTTCGATATCCGATCACCGCTGAAGATGATTGGTTCTGCACTTAGTGATAAGTTTCAATGAACGGTTAAAGCAAGAATATAAACGTTCTTGCTTACCTGCTACACCATGGACAAAATAATATATTACTTATCTGCTGCTGTTGATGCTAACCGTCGAGTTACCTGCAATGAAAATAACCCTGAAACCACGTACCTAAGTTTGGAGTCTGAACCCGTCCCAATCCCAGGCAGAACAGACTGCCTAACCACAATGTGGGACTTAATCATTGGACGAATCATTGTAAAAACCGCCTTGTGGGAATTCCAAATAGCAATGAAGTTGCTCAAAAGGCGATAATCCAACTGAATGCTCGGTCGAATTATTTATGAATACGTTCTGGCTCTGTCTATGGTTTATGGCACTCAAGTGGTTGTGCTTACCAAGCATAGTCGAACATTGTGTCGAAAATATGAACGCCAGACTGTGTTGACTGTGTTGTTCTCACCAATATGAAGCGATATGCGATATGATCCCCAATGGTTTTTACGCCTTCTACAAATTGTCTAAATCATTGTATATTGTAACTAGTTGAAGCACTAACGACAGTCAAATATTCCAATCCATTAAATTTGTAAACTTTGATAATACTGATATTTTTTTCATCATTTTAATAAACACGGTGCTACAGTGATTTTAAACTTTTCAAGTGAACTAAGATTTGAGTGATGGATTCAATGGTGTTATTAGATTTTGTAAACTATGTCATTGTTATCAAGGTATGTAATTGCAAAGCCAAAAATACTGAAATAAACTTTCAAATTGATGCAAATTTTCGAATCCATTTTCTCTGTAGGGCTAATACCTTCGAAGAAGTTTTATAACATAACATAGTGTATCTTTTGAAAACATAATTTTGGTGATTCCACACAGCATTGATGACCATTGACTAAGCTTAATGACCAATGCAGATTTCAAGCAACTCCAAGGTCAAGATGAATGGCTCCCATGGCCGCGACTACCGGAAAATGAAAGGTTCAAGATAAGTTTAAACAAACAAATTTTCAGTTTAAAAAATACTGGGTTTTGTAGGCGATTTGCTCATGTGGGCTGAAAAGCGAAATTTTCGTGACAATTCGCGCTTTCAATCAACATATTTATGTTAAGGAATGTTGGCAAAACACTTCTTGTCATTTTTAAAGAAAGAGTGGTCTCGTGCCGTTTTGATCCGACGTAAACTCGACAGATTTGCGGATAATTGGACGATTGTTAAGCCGAGCTTCAAGAAAACTCAAAAATTAATTGAAAAAGAGAACGGTTCAAAGGTGCAAGAAGTAAATCCTGGCAATCCGCATCGAGGTCATCGGAAGCCTAATCACTCCGGTGTCCTAAAATGACATCATGTTAAAAACGTCATCGGGCTCACTTCTTAAATGAAAGGTTAGGGTATTAGGACCACTTTCTTCTTCGGAGTGAATTTGCTAAAACACTCTCCACTGGTGGCGATCTTTGTTTTTTTGCCAAATGGACCGATTTTGTACAATTTCAAATTAATGCTTGTCGAAGTGCTCTGATTTGATAACTTTCAGCATTTTTTTATTTTTCTGGAGATCCAAATGCATAAGTATGACGGGTTTGTTTGTTCAATTTCTGGATTATAAGAGTGACAGAGCCATTAAAACTTAATGAATAGTGCAGTTTTTGGTATATTTAATTTGTTTTTCTTCAAGCTGGGTATCTATATAATTTTAAAAGTATAGGAAACACTTCAAATAGTTGTGAATATAGTGGCGTAATTTTGCTGAAGAAAGTGTATAGCTATAGTATACGGCTAATGTGGTATGATTTATATAAACTTTTGTTATATATCTTTGATATTTTTTGCTGTGTGACGTGATACGTCGTATATCACATCTTCTGATTCTGAAGAGTCACCTCGGGTGACGTAAGACATTCATTCACTGGCGATGGAAAATCGTACGATACCCGAGTCTTTGAATCGAGTGAGGAAAGCCACCTAGAATGAGGTGAGATTTGTCATTTAACCCCACACGCCGCGCAGAATAAGGGTGAGAATTTTACACTGATAATTTATAGAGGTTCATGTATTTTGCAACCAAATAACTGCGAATTGTACAGTTTGTCTTCACATCTCGCCCTGAGCAGAAGCTAAAAATCGTCCCACACAAGTGAAACAGTTAATTCTACCTACAAGCCGATCGGTGCCTATCGCACAAGCAGTCCATATCATATCAGTGCACAAACAATATTGTATTGTTTCCCCCGGCTTCGGAGTGAAATGAGTTTGCCAAATGAAACAAAAGTGCCCGTGCTACGGGATAACACGATTTCGATAAACTTTAATAAAACTCGTGTTAGACCCACAGTTCAGGAAGTGGAGCAATTAGTTAAAGTAAAAATGGAGCTTAATCTCGCTGAAGTTACGTACATTCAGCTACATCACGTTAAAAACTGAGTTTTGATCACGTTTAGAAACTTAGCACAGGCCGAAAATTTCATTGCAAAAAACAACATGCAACACAAGGTCGAGTTTATTAACACCAGAATCAAGATCCCGATGCATATGGAAAACGACATGGTGGACGTGCGTATCCATGATTTGGCCCCGCGCACTAAGAAAGATTACATCAAACAAATCATGTCGCAATATGGAGAAGTAGAATATATTACGAATGACACCCAGAGAAATTTTTTTACCGGCATTCCCAACGACGTTCGTATTGTGAGGATGCGAGTGACTAAACCAATACCTTCTTACATGACTATCGAATGCCAATATCCGAAGGATGCAGTGACCTATAAGCAAACAACGCTAATCACATATCCCGGGCAGACACCAACATGCCAATTCGGTAACCATACAGCCCACTACGGAAAAACATGCACCGAAGCAACTAGTCAAAAGTCGTCTACTACAGCCAACTCTAACAAGCAACCACAGACACCTTCATATAAACCAAAAACAACGATCCAATTAACCAATAGAGCAGGTACAACGACCACGACAACCGCTCCCAAACCAACGACTAGCATCACCAATAAAGAAGAAAATACCGATGAAGACGGGTTTACAACAGCGGCCCGTAAGAACAAGAAACACAAAAGAACCTCTGATCGTGAACATCAAGAAAGTAGTACCGATGATGACATGGACGGGAACGAGAATGCGAGAGAAAGCAGACTGAATGACCCCCAAGCGGCTTTACCGCCAAGGAAAAGGATCTCAACACGCAGCAGCAAGCTGCGTCAACAAGATCTGGAAGACCGACATTCTTAGTATTTTATTTTTTTTATTTTTACGTATTGTAAAAATTGACCCACGGCTCAGTTGTGCTAACGCATTGAGCCGTTTCAAATAAATCTTTAGATTAAAAAAAACTGCGAATTGTTCCTTAGTTGCTTCAAGATGGAAAAGATGAAATAAATAAAATTCCGATTTTATCAACTACTTGTTGTATCAACAAAAATTTTCCAGCATTAAACAAAAATGAACCATTACTCGAATTTAACTATATATTTATTATCACATTTTTATTAACTCTTCCAATTCCAATTTAATAACAGCGTCATGGCAGAATTTGCACCAAGACTTCTGTTCTAGATGCGTGACACGCGTTGTTTGATTTCGGTTGATCGGCATTAAACGGTTACGTATGACGGGATTAGTTAAATCGGAGACGTATTCACCACACAACCGCCGTTAGTAACACCAGGGAAAAAGTTCCTCTAAGTATCAGCTGTGGCGAAATCCACTTCTCAGTATTGTGACTTGAATTTGTTTTATCAAGATGTCAGGGATGCGTACAGACAGCTAGTTTAAAGTGAGTTGGTGAGTTTTCCTAGCAATTGAGTAGTTTATGTCGTTTCTGCTTACCTTAGATAATAGGGTGCGCTTTTTTCCATATTTTGAACATCTTTCGGAAATATACATAAAACAAGAGCTTTTTTATGATGACTCATATATGTCGGTACCATAAAATTACCGCCTTCCAGTAAATTACATCCGGAATGAGATTCGGAGTGTGGGCTAATTTATGACGGAATCCTACCCGAATTCTGAATGAATCGGTTTTCGAATCGGTTTTTACATTAGCGCTGAAATTCTAGGAGTAAATATTCCGATTGTGATCAGTGGGGAATCTCCTGTCAAAACGAGTGAAGTGAGGAGTTGTGAGAGAAAGAGTTTTCTCTTGGTGGAAACTAATAAGTAGAATGTATGGGCACAAACCGTTTTTTAAGATTTTATTTGAACATTTTTAAGTAAGTATCTAAATAAACTTCTACAAACTGTTCCCATATTTTTTCTGCATCAAATGTGTATCTATTTTTCAACTACGCTATACAGTTTCTCCAAAACACCAAGTTTTTATATCTTTCTCATTTATTTCAATTCACGTTAACCACCACCGAAGCAGCGCCATCTCATAAATATGTTCATGAAGGTGTTCATGGTTGTGAAAAGGAAGTAAGAAGAATATCATCGGGTTACAAAAAATGTGTGCGAGCATAGCAAATCAGGATTTCTCTCAACGTGCGATTAACAAGCTGGAAATGATCCAATCTACGATAAATTGTGTTTCGAAACAGTACAACGAACGTTTGACAGTTGGCAGGGAAGAAAAAAATTACAAAAATAGATATCTGTATAGTGTGACGGCAAGCAAGAGGGTAGTCGAAGCTTTAAAGAGCAATTAACGGCAGAATACAATTAGAAAATCACGTATGCGGAAGCTCTACACTCAGCTGATGAAACCGCATTGTCTCTTCATGGATGACAAGATTTCCCTCAAAGAAGATTTCCGACAGCTTCGTGGGCTCTTTTCCTCTACGGCTCGTCATAAGTGCCACGTCCCTGAGGAAGTTAGAAAGCATAAGATATTTACCAAAAATGCATGATTTGCCAGACAATTCCCAAATAACAATTTTAGTTTTATTAAATTCCATTAGCGGTGTTTAAGACTTATTTTGTAAAACCGGCATTAAAACTTTCATCTCCAAGAAAACCTCCTAATCAACGCTTCAAGAATACATTCTAACCGGTTGGCCCAATCTACATAAAGTTTTTAAAGCTTGTTTAAGATTACACAAAAACCTGGTTTAAAACCGTTCTGAAGCAGCATACATATTCTCCAAAAGGTTTTTAAACTCGTTTTAAGAACAATATTAAATTCGTTTAGAATCAGTGATCCCGTCTTAAATAATCTTTAAATATTTTCTGATTTATGATTGCTTTTGAAGGCACTCTAAATGTAAACAAATAATATAAACGTCAATTAGGAAAAAAACGAACAGAGTGTACGTGCCAGGTTATTTTGATCATCAGGTTAGTAAAATCTAAACTTAAAATCGCGAATTTTAATAAGCTTTTGGATCATAAAGAACATGCGGTTCTAATTGTATCGTGAAAGTAGCGATAAAATTGAGAATCATATAGGTTCGCTCTTACAATAATGCCGTTTTAACAAAAAATTTAAAAAGCTAAATAAATCAAAATTACTAATTCATCACAACCTACGCTCCAAATTATTTCGCCATGTTCTACACTAATCGCATAGTGCATAGATCACAGTAATCAGTAGGTATTTATTCTAAATTCTCTTATTTGGAATTTTTTCTATAATTCATAGTTCATGATGCAAAGTTTTTACAAAGTTTTTATATCTTTCTCATTTATTTCAATTCACGTTAACCACCACCGAAGCAGCGCCATCTCTTAAATATGTTCATGAAGGTGTTCCTGGTTGTGAAAAGGAAGTAAGAAGAATATCATCGGGTTACAAAAAATGTGTGCGAGCATAGCAAATCAGGATTTCTCTCAACGTGCGATTAACAAGCTGGAAATGATCCAATCTACGATAAATTGTGTTTTGAAACAGTACAACGAACGTTTGACAGTTGGCAGGGAAGAAAAAAATGACAAAAATAGATATCTGTATAGTGTGACGGCAAGCAAGGGGGTAGTCGAAGCTTTAAAGAGCAATTAACGGCAAAATACAAATAGAAAATCACGTATGCGGAAGCTCTACACTCAGCTGATGAAACCGCATTGTCTCTTCATGGATGACAAGATTTCCCTCAAAGAAGATTTCCGACAGCTTCGTGGGCTCTTTTTCTCTACGGCTCGTCATAAGTGCGACGTCCCTGAGGAAGTTATATAGCACAAGATATTTAACAAAAATGCATGATTTGGCAGACAATTCCCAAGTAACAATTTTAGTTTTATTAAATTCCATTAGCGGTGTTTGAGACTTATTTTGTAAAACCGGCATTAAAACTTTCAACTCCAAGAAGACCTCCTAATCAACGCTTCAGTAATACATTCTAACCAGTTGGCCCAATCTACATAAAGTTTTTAAAGATTACACAAAAACCTGGTTTAAAACCTTTCTGAAGCAGCATACATATTCTCCAACAGGTTTTTAAACTCGTTTTAAGAACAATATTAAATTCGTTTAGAATCAGTGATCCCGACTTAAATAATCTTTAAATCTTTTCTGATTTATGATTGCTTTTGAAGGCACTCTAAATGTAAACAAATAATATAATCGTCAATTAGTGAAAAAAAATAAACAGAGTGTACGTGCCAGGTTATTTTGATCATCAGGTTAGTAAAATCTAAACCTTAAATCGCCAATTTTAAGAAGCTTTTGGATCATAAAGAACATGCGGTTCTAATTGTATCGTGAAAGTAGCGATAAAATTGAGAATCATATAGGTTCGCTCTCACAATAATGCCGTTTTAACAAAAAATGTAAAAAGCTGAATAAATCAAAATTACTAATTCATCACAACCTACGCTCCAAATTATTTCGCCATGTTCTACACTAATCGCATAGTGTATAGATCACAGTAATCAGTAGGTACTTATTCTAAATTCTCTTATTTGGAAATTTATCTATAATTCATAGTTCATGATGCAAAGTCCAATCCAATTGCTTACAACAAATATGCTATAAAACTGTGAGTATTCATAACTGCATTGGGGATTGCTTGATACTCTTATGATACATTTGAAAAAGTTTTTTGTAGACTATCTTATTTTATTGATGATGTTTATAAAACAGCACTAAGACTGGTGACAGGGTTTTATAGTAGCGATAGGTATTTAATTTTTTGTGCACTTTAAAGCTACCATAAACCAATCGGGTAAGGCGAAAAGGAATTTTTATTATTATATTTATCTATGGGATTTATTGAGGTTTTCAAGTCAACTTTATGATGTTAGTAAGAGATGACATATCTGGTAATGTTTATTACTTTTATAAAATCGATAAGAATGGTAGTGACTGTAATAAAATCTTTATAAATTCACTTAAATCTTTAAAGCATTCGAATTGTTGCTTGGGATTAGCTCGTGTGGAGAGCGAAGCCCCGTTCGTGAAAACGTGAACAATAGATGGATAACTGCACTCGAAAGAATGCCTCCAAAAACATATATGTCCACTTCTGCAGTGTAACGCCTTTACTTTTCTGGTTGGATTTAGCTTTGTGTCATAGCTCGAAAGATGTTCTGGAGTGATACAAGGTTAAGGAAGCCAATTACGTGCCACAGTATCTTAATCTCCCAAACACGCCGGAGTTACGACCAAGTGGGCCATTATGATGTAGACGTACCGGAAGCATTTAAAAAAAGTGAAGTATAAATGAGGAAAAAATGCATTTACACATAACAGCAGGTTGGCTCAAGCGTTGTATATGACCTTATGAGCAATGTTAAGAGGTGCGTGCATTTGGATATGGTTATGAAATTAAATAAAACGAATATGGAAAAAGTTCAATAATATGCTTTATTTTATTCCCTAAAAGTTTGAAAATGATCGATTGAATGGGCGAATCTTGATAAACTTTTTCTTGTCATGCAATTTGATTCTGCAATAGGTAAGTATTGCTATATTGTTATATGTACTGCTTATGGATTAGACAACGACAGAACGATGGATAGAATTGATTGATTCACTGGTATCTATAGTGTAACGATTTTTAGCTTCGGTTAAAAGAAGGTTTGAAAAGGTAGACAGTGTACTCATGAAACGAAAACGATTCCAACAACCAAAGCTTTAGTGAGCAACTTTATCTCATGAGCAGGAGCGGATCCAGAAAAAAAATTGGAGGGGGTCCAAAATTTCGACTTTGAAATGTTCATTGTACAATACATAATATGTAATACCCTCATTTTATTAAAATCAGTTTTGGTAATCGAATCTGGTTTGGAATGATTTTAAACTTAGAATTAATTTAAAATAGAAACTATTTTAAATTTATCAAGATGTTAAAAATTTTCGGGGGAAGGGGGTCCGGACCCCCAAGACCCTCTCCTGGATCCGCCACTGCTTATGAGAGTTGAAGCTTTCAATGTATAGCTGTGTGCTCAGAGCTTGTACATACTTGTTCATAGGTAGACTTGATCGTATTGACACTATTTGGAACATTGACGGTGAATGTAGATAAAACTTTACTCTTTTATGATATGGCTATCATAATGTGCTCAAATAATTACAATTTCAGTAGGCCCTATTTTCGCTTTTTTCAGGTTAATTAATTAATGACGAAAAAGACCCTTCTGATTAAAACGTCTATAAATTTGAGACCAATTCCATATCGCATAGTGAACGTTTTTCTCATTCAGCAAATGGAATTTGAATATTAACTAAAAGTTCCTAAAAGTTTATGTGCACTAGGCCGTTGAAACCAGTAACACCGGCTGGGTACCAAAAAAGTTTATGCTAAGTGCTGAATCAATCATAATTTATAACGTATACTCCACTCTCTTAGCTCTATAAACTAACCGCGAGGCTGCGAATTTGTACCCATTAACATAGCGTGAATCATCGATTTTTTCTGCCCTACTCTCCAAATCCTCACGGTTTCCGCTGACGGTTTACGCGCCATTAAATTGCGTTAATGAACCGGGGAGGCAGGTTGCTGTGAATAGCTTGTTTCTTGTGTGTTTGTGCGGCGAAAACACTCACACAACGTTGACGCAACGTCTCGTTGCTAATTTGATTAGTACAGGATTTTGGACACTTGTCACAAACCAAATATGCTATGCGTACAGAAATTAATGAGATGAAGAAAGACTTTTGATACGATTTGGCTCGGGGCTGCGTATCTAAATTTATACTTATAACTGGCAATGAACCATTCTTTCCCCAGTAGTGTTGTCTTGATATAAAGAATGGTGAATAATTTTGCGACGAGAACATAACTCTGCATCGTTGAAACCAATTGAAATAATATTTAACCTTAATTGAACGGTATTAAGTTAGGCTGGCCTAACATTGTATGATTTCGAGAAAAACGAGATTGAATTATGAAACGCAGCATGCTTTACGTTATAATTTGAAGTGTTTTTTTCCAATATTTTTACTGATTATAATGTATTTCAAATCTGGGAAAAGTCGAATGTAGCTGAAGAAATTTTTATCCAGTGCTATCATTATCCCATTTTTAAAGATTTTGCGACTTAGTTCGGTCACCGACCAATTGTGGTGTCTTTGTATTTTTAGTTAGAACAGAAAAAATATCAAAAATCTTTATAGAAGAGAACTAACTATCGTAGAATGCATTGAGTGAAAAATTCCGTCGTTTTATTTCAAAGGAGTTCCAGTTTGCGATTTGGATGCCAGAGCAGTTGATTTCTATTTACGAATATGCTAGAATATAATTGCTGTTATACAACTAATAATAAGACATAGGCGTGGACCGTCAGTAGTGAACACCAAAAAATAATGAAAATTAAACGACATGTAAATCAATTCGAATGTAAATATACAAAGCTTGAATCAAAAATTGGATTGAAAATTAAGTAGAATTCGATGCACTCAATGAGAGCATCAGAAAGCATGTGATTTTACACTTTCGTTCGTGTAATATTACATGTTATTTATTTTACAGCAATATGGGATTAAAAATACATTCAAGAGCATTGGTTTGCCGTTCAATGAAACTGCAATTTCTAATAAACGTGTAAAATTACAATAAATATCGCTGAAAAAAGCACTACAAGTTGTGTGTATTTGTGCTGGAACTTAATTTTACATTTATATTCATGCTCCAAATATGTGCATGAAAATAAATTTAAAATCACAAAATATTTTTTTCTGTGTGAGATTGCAGTAACCGAAATTAAGCAGCAAGAGCTATAGTTATTCACAAGTGTGTATTGACGTGCTCCGATTTCGGCGTTTGTTTATGGATATGTGAGGCGGACTTAGGTCAAATATGAGCTTCCTAAGTCAACAGGAAGTGTGGTAAGACGGGCATTTAAAACTAGTCTGGTGAAATAGTTCGAAATTTTAATAACTGTCTAACTTTGGTCAATAACGTTAGATTTTCCTATAAAAACTTTTGCAGGGGAAAATAGCGCATACTTTTTTGATTTTTAATCAATACATTGATAAGTACTCAAACATTAACTTGGTATATAAAAAATTATATGAATGAATTTTAGGATAATCATATTATGTTTTGTTCCTGAAAGGTAATATTTCTGAAATACATTTTGACCGGATTTCTTTTTGACTTTATTTTTCATTCGAAATCGTATCCTGTTCAGATTCTTCAAACAATTTTACTCCTTTACACAGAGTGCCATTTAATAAACTAATTATTTTTTCCATTAAAACTAGTTCATCATATTTGTTTCAAACTATTTTTACATTTCTTATAAAAGAAATGTATAGAATTCGCTCAAACTTTCAAGATTTTTTCCGAGGCCCGGAGGGCCGAGTCTTATATACCAATCGACTCAGCTCGACGATTTGGGACAATGTCTGTGTGTGTGTGTGTCTGTGTGTGTGTGTATGTAACGGACAAATTCTCATTCGTGTTTCTCAGCAATGGCTGAACCGATCTTATCCAAACCAACTTTAAATGAAAGAACTAAAAAACAGTATGAACGCTATTAATTTGTTTTTGATTCTGATGTTTAGTTTCCAAGATATGAATGTTTGAATGTGTAAAAATGGCGTTTTTTGCAGTTTTTTTAAATTATCTGCCGAAATTGACGACATATATTAACACTTTATATGTTTTTAGACAGCTTTAACGAATACCTTTCAAACAAGCTATAGATTGTTGAAATCGGACTATTATCAAAAGAGATATTTAACATTGAATGCGGACGAAAGATTTTTATTATTTCCCATTGCCAGAAATATGACCAAAAACATGTAATCTATTATTAACGCCAAAACGGCTTATTTTAGGTCAATAGTATCTTCGGAGAATATAATGGAGGCAATACGCCCTTTCTTTTGGTATTGTGCTTTTACTGATTAATCTCCCTATGAGTGAGATATTTTCACAAATTTTCTTGGAAGTGATTATATCGAAATGATGCCTTCAGCAAATTTGTAGCTCTTACTTTTGCGAATAACTTTACTGAAGACATAAAATATCTATTTTGAATACTTTAAAAGTTATGGCTTGTTGTTTGTTGATTACTCTTTGTCGCCTATTTATTGTTCAATATAGTAATAATCCATTGAAATAAGCCAAACATTATTTCGATAAAACGAATTTTGTATTTCATTTTTCTATCTACAACCGCTAGAAATAATCACCGAACACTTCCAAGTTGTCTGGAAGGAACTTGATAACTTATCAGTGCAAAAATGTTCATTTGTACGAACCTTCTGACTGCAATTTTTCTAACTTATAACCAACGGATCGATCGGAAACATATCGGAAAATGAAAGTGAAGTAAATAACTCCAAGCAACGGCATAGCCAAGAGAAGGTTTTGGGGTTTAACAACTTCCCTCCCTACCACACCCAAAAAATATATTGGATTGCCATTGAAAATTTATTGATGCAGACTGATTTAATTCAATATTACAATAACAATTATCTGATCCGTACATTGATAACCTGTTGTTGTAAACATCATGAGAAATTTTGATAAATTGTCGGAATGGGGTCCTGATATGTAATTGATCTATTGGTCTTGATTTCACAGTTGCCTAATAGCATCAATATCAAATTCCTGCCTGAAAACATTCCAATAGAAAATTCCAGAGTTCTGTAATCAATCATAATCCTCGGATTTCTTTTCAAATTGAGCTCGCTTTTGTAGAGATGTACTGTAATGAGGGTCTTTATTTAATAGAAAGCGAAGTTAAAATTGATTTAATGTCTATGAAACATTTGCTAAAAAGGTTTTTGCCTTTCTCATTCACTCTAAAATTCGTCAATCTAATCCCGACCGGGAGGGCCGAGTGTCATATGCAAATCGACTCAGTTCGTCGAGATAGGAAAATGTATGTGTGTGTATGTATGTATGTATGTGTTTGTGTGTATGTGGAAAAAAATATGACCTCTGTTAATCAGAGATGGCTGGATCGATTTTCACAAAGTTAGTCTCAAATGAAAGGTACAACCTTCCCATCGGCTGCTATTGATTTTTTTTATTGATTGGACTTCCGGTTCCGGAGTTACGAGTTGAAGAGTGCAATCACACAGCAAATTTCCATATAAACTGAAATGAAAAATTTACAAAATCAAATTTGTATTTTTGATGCCAAATGACTTTATAATGCATGAACCATTGAGATTTGATATAAACTCGAAAAAATAATGTTTGAAAAAAATTGATTTTTTTGGACTTTTTTGCCTTTCTCATATAGAAAGGTTATGCAATCACTCCAAAAATCGTCAATCATACCGGCCCGGAGGGAGTATGCAGTGAGGGGTTGCTGTTTTAAAATTAAAACTAGTTTAAAATTTCTTAACAAGTTGAAAATTTTCGGCAGGACCCGGACCTCCCGGATCTTACTATGTGATACTGAAACATCGCTTGAAACCAGCGGCGGTCAAGCGATGTTTCAGTATCACATAGTATCTCAAGATCGTGGCTGTCGATCCATTGTACGTATGTGCAAATCGTACTGAACATGTAATATTCATTTCCACCATCGTATTGAACATAACCAGCCATGGAATGGTAGTCTGGACAAATGAGAAAAGCACAATTGCACCACTAGGTGGATTAAAACAGGTTTTTATTTTGGGAATGCGTCGAGTTGAGACGAAAACGTAATATGATTAATAACGAGGATAACACTTTCCGAATGTAGAGAGAAATTTATGAAAAATGACGATTTCCATTCGACTCTAGCAGGTCCTGGTCGGTTTTGATGAGAATTTGATTTTTGTTGTATGACCAATTATATGTATAGGTCAAATGTTCGAAAACAATAATTTAAGGTCAAGATAGCATCATTTTGAAACCGCCAATTTCGGAGGTTTAGTATCTTCGATGAGTTTTACAAACGAACAGCGCATCATTTGATAAAGTAATTTTGACGGTATATCGTCCAAGAAGTATTTATGGTGAATTTTCTCAGGTTAATATTCATGACTACAATAAAGTCTCAACAAATTTGCTAAAGACACGAACTCTGTTACTATTGTCTGAAAAATTAATTCTGCATAATTTTAAAACTTCAAAAATTACGGTTTCGGAATTATGCCGTTTGGACAGTAAGATCGATTTTCACCAAACTCCCACAAATTGTAAAATTGGTATTGTAAAAAAAACGTAAGGGCGATACTTCAATGCTGATAGGTGGGACCGAAAAATTAACCAACGCCAAAGGGACTATATACTATATATACTATCATTTTGTCAACTTCAATAGCAAACACAAATTTTAATTTAATAATTTCAAATACTTTATAAAGTTTTGGGTTTCGATCACTGAATCATGCAATCTAGGATGTAAAAAACACAATAGTTCTTAAATAGGAAATAAAACCAAGTCTGGAAATATTCACTGTTGATTTTCTTTGAATGGTATCACTGCTACTACCGCTTTTTTCAAGAAAAAGCGTTGATTTCTTAGTTCTCCGTCGCGTTGTAAATTTGAGTAAAGTATAAACTTCAAATCGATTAAAAAAAAATCGATTTTTTGGCTCAGTACAATATACATAACCCCTTTAGGAAAATTCAGTTTTCCCACCACAATGCATTTATTGAGGAATTTAGATATTTTATTAACAGAGCATTAGCAATAATTCGTTTATATGTCTATTTTATTGGCCATTTTTTCGATTTCCCATTGATTTGGTTTGAGATTTCTAGCACTGATGTTGTCCTATGCTGATTTGAGCGATTCTCTGAGTCCTGCCACTATCCCATGTAGTATGTGTTATCAAAAACATCGCGAAGCATCAAGTTCTAAATGTTCTCAAGCGATATAATATCCGAAGAGAGTGATAAGAGTTATAAGAAATGTTTCATCACACTGTTAGGTGGATTAAAAGCGTTTTTAAATAAAAAGGGCCACGTTTTAGGAAGGACCGTTATTTAAAAAAATATTGTTCCATACTTTATTGCTGCTATTTTAAAGCTTTATTTTGCTAGTCAGTAATGCAGAACAATTCAATGCATGCGACTTAGTGAAACATAAAAAAATATTTAGGCCATGTGAGTCACATTCTACAAATAAAATTAGCGGGAAACATAGAGTGTCTTACTAAAAATTAGTTTTGTTTTAGGAATAACTTTTCATCACTCGATTTCTTGAAAAAGTTATTTAAGAAACACGCACTAAAAATGTTTCATAGAAAACTTTTTCGGGAAATCAGGAGATGAAAAGTTATTAGCAAATAACTTCCTATATTTACAACAAACACAATTCAAAAAATCGCAAGGAACGCCTCTCAATGTTTACGACTTTCCCCTAATCATAAGAAATCACTTTTCTGAAATGCTACCTTTTTTGCCATCCTATCCTCAAATCTATAAGAAGAGATCCATTTGATAAAGCTTGAGGGTAAAATTCTCATTACCGGTCGGAAAACAAGGGAAAGAAAGCTCAGCTGAAGATAAATCGGCTGAAAGTTGGACGAAAACGATTCCAAACAACCAAAACTTTAGTGAATAACGTTCTCTTATGAGAGTTGAATCTTTCAACATATCGCACAATACGACAACTGGCTGCCATTACTGGCTTTTTAGAAAGATCCGCTTCCAATCGGTTCATGTGACATTTCGGTTCGGTTAGTACTTTGCAAGGGAATCCCATGTAGTCTGTTCGTGAAGTGTCTAACCCACCTGCAACGAACGACGTAAGAGAAAAAGATTACATTGCTGCGGGTGCCCACCCTTCCCATTGTGTTCCTTGGGATTTTAGGGATGTTCATTTATCACATGACGGTTCAGAATAAGAAATTACTACTGTCTCTTTGTAATATTAATTGTAGTAATAATAAAAACAAAAGTAATAATTTTTAACCGATAAAGTAGAAAGCATGATTTATTCCCCGCCCAATTTCCATGCAAATCAGATACTTCCATAATAAGTAACCTGGTTCAACCTCAATTGATTAAATCTGGTAGCATTAGAGGAACATATGTAGATTCGGTGGAATATTTGTCTGATTGAGGTTTATTCCATTGCTTCGTTGAGTTTTTCAATGGTCCAGGTTATTGATGGTCTGAAAGCCTCAAAGTCATATACGGCTAATGTGTTTAACCCGTTTCTTCTCAAGTGTTCATATATCATTTGGACTTATTGCTTCATGTGGCCAGATTAGAAAAAAAGGAGATTCTGATTTTTCGGTCAGTGGTACAGTTTCTCGCCTTGCTATCTTTTACCGGTTGATTTCAAAATCACTTATCAAGCAATGAATGTGTTAAAACTAATCGGATTTACTGTCGATAATAAAAAAAACAAAATATAATTCACACAAAGTGTTAGGTTAGGATTCAATTGTATTTCAGTAGAACAGGTAGTGCTGAGTTATTATCATTTTATCCATCCATTTGAATTGTGAAGACCTAAATTTTGAAAAGTATTTTTTCATTGTTTTCTAGAAGACAAAGTGTATTTTAACGATTTTAAACATTGTTTTTGTATCAATAATTGAACCTCTTAAACATTGCTAAAAACATATTCCTTGTTATTTTTTACGTAATGCCGTACAAAATAAATATCAATCAATATTCATCAATTAATTCTCTATGTTACGTTTGGAATTTAGCATCTTATTGGAAGGTTAATGAGACATTTATGTAATTGTGCATAATCAACTACAAAATAGAGGTGACACCAGTAACGACGTTATACTCTATTCAATACTCCCATTGATAATATGTATTTTTTAGTACTAAGCTATGGTAGCGTGGTCTTCAAATGCCCTTGGCGGAGTTCCAGTTTTACGGTCCTTAGCGGTTTACGGTCCTTTTCAGTTCAACTTTCGAACAATAATTTAGTTAGTACATGGAAATGGCAAACTTATTCAGACTTATTTTATGACGTATTCTCACTGAGTTTATAAAGCAGATCGAAGTTTCAGTGTTGCGGAATTTGTCAACGCTAACAGTATTTTAAACGAATATGCCGCGGTGAATGTCTGTAAGACAAACAAACCGGTAAGTAACGTATATTACGATGCCCATGAAGAAAGGCTTTAGGTTCAAAGAACGATTAATTTTACAGAAATAAATGAATACAGCAGAAATTGTGTAATAGTTCACTGACAGAAACTGCGTGAGTAGGACTTTCATTTCGATACGACAAAGTTCATTCGGGAATTACGAGAACCAGTAAAGTTATCTGTAATATCCTTTCTGTTTTCTCGTTTGCAGATAATCAAATAGGAAAGACTTATTGTTTCCTCACGCAACTGATACAAAGGGAAATACACCAATAAATAATTGATCAGAGTTAACACATCGTCGGTGTTCTGCTATCTTATGACGAACGTCATTTTGGGTAAACTGAGTTAGATATGCTACGTTACTTGTCTGAAAAATCTCTAAAAAGTGGCGTTTTCATAATTTTTCAGTTCTTTTTTGGTTACTGAGATATAGCGAAAAACGCAATGAGAAATTGTGTGTTTTTCGCTTCAAATTAGTGTACCTTGGGATCGGCTCAAGTTATATTAAAGTTTTATCTGTTTTACATCTATCTATCTATCTATCTATCTATCTATCTATCTTTTTTTTTTTTTGGAGAGCAGTAAAAATTTTTTAGGAAAACCCTGAGTGAGGAAAAATGTACAAAAACCCCAATGTCTCAGGGAACGGGTTTGGGCTGCCATCACCCGACCCGCTAAAAACCACTGCTCTTGCCCAGAACCTGATTCCTCCCCGGCACTACCTTACGGCATTACTTCGGAGAGGGGTTTTTATGTGCATAGCACACACTCTAATTCAACTACTTACTAGTTCGTTTCTTCCGCAGGGTTACAGCCCCACTCCTCTATACACCACCAATTCTCTACCATCCACACAGACTGGCAAGCTCTGCATGGCAGTCGGAAAGCTGGCTGTGAGTCGAGGCTTAGTACTCCTCCCCTACGAGTACAGTCTGGGCGGCAAACTTCAGACTGTCTAATTCACCGAGCCCTTCGGCTTCCTTGTGCCAGTTAGCACCGCAACTCCCTTCTCGCACCATTCAGCGCCGTTTACTCATTGAGCACCAGACTTGTTCTCGAACTACTCGGTCTAGTCCCCGACGATGGATCTAGCCTACTCCGACGGAGAATTCCCCGGCGAGAGAAGTTCTCCCGAAACCGAGCCAACCAACCAGATGTCGAGATCAGTTCGGCGATTCCGGTGGAGCAGGGCGTCCGGTTCACTGATGCCCCGACGACCTGCGACTGGTGGTATTTCGTCACGGTCTACTCAGTCTAGTCCCCGGCGGTGGATCTAGCTTACGCCGACGGAGAGTTCCCCGGCGAAGGAGGCTCTCCCGATACCGATTCTTCTTTTGTTTTAGCACCACAATTTCTTGAGCCCTTTGGCTTCCTCTCGTTCCGTTTCGCTCTACTTTCCCGATAAGCCATTCAGCTCCCGCCCTCACTTGTTCGCGAACTACTCAGTCTAGTCCCCAACAATGGATCTAGCCTATTCTCCTGCTACCGAGCGGTAGATTTCTCCTGATTCCGATGTTCGTTTTTGTGAGCCATTTAGCTCTCCGCGTCGTCCCGATCTACTCGATCTAGTCCCCGGCGGTGGATCTAGCCTACTCAACGGGCCATACAGTAGGTGCTGAGGTCTATCCGGTGATTCCGGTTGGAGCGTAGCTTCCGGTTCACCAGCGCCCCAACGACCCACTGCTAGCTCTGCAATGCGGTCTACTAGGTCTAATCCCCGGCGGTGGATCTAGGCTACTCACGAGCTACCCGGTAGGATGTCGAGGTCGGTTCAGCGTCTATCTATCTATCTATCTATCTATTTATCTATTTATCTATCTATCTATCTATCTATCTATCTATCTATCTATCTATCTATCTATCTATCTATCTATCTATCTATCTATCTATCTATCTATCTATCTATCTATCTATCTATCTATCTATCTATCTATCTATCTATCTATCTATCTAGCTATCTATCTATCTATCTATCTATCTATCTATCTATCTATCTATCTATCTATCTATCTATCTATCTATCTATCTATCTAGCTATCTATCTATCTATCTATCTATCTATCTATCTATCTATCTATCTATCTATCTATATATCTATCTATCTATCTATCTATCTATCTATCTATCTATCTATCTATCTATCTATCTATCTATCTATCTATCTATCTATCTATCTATCTATCTATCTATCTATCTATCTATCTATCTATCTATCTATCTATCTATCTATCTATCTATCTATCTATCTATCTATCTATCTATCTATCTATCTATCTATCTATCTATCTATCTATCTATCTATCTATCTATCTATCTATCTATCTATCTATCTATCTATCTATCTATCTATCTATCTATCTATCTATCTATCTATCTATCTATCTATCTATCTATCTATCTATCTATCTATCTATCTATCTATCTATCTATCTATCTATCTATCTATCTATCTATCTATCTATCTATCTATCTATCTATCTATCTATCTATCTATCTATCTATCTATCTATCTATCTATCTATCTATCTATCTATCTATCTATCTATCTATCTATCTATCTATCTATCTATCTATCTATCTATCTATCTATCTATCTATCTATCTATCTATCTATCTATCTATCTATCTATCTATCTATCTATCTATCTATCTATCTATCTATCTATCTATCTATCTATCTATCTATCTATCTATCTATCTATCTACCTATCTACCTATCTATCTATTGCAATTGTATGTATATGATGTATAGACTCCCAAAAGGTTTTACCGATTGCCGTAAAAATTTGTACATAGTAGGCATTTGTTATGGAGCGTGTTTATGTGCTATTGGTTGGGAATTATCTGCCCGCCACATGGCGCTTCGGAGCAAATTGAGTTTTCCTCCTATTTCGTTAAAAGTCGCAGCAACGTGCGATGGGTATTAGCTAGTTTCTTATAAATGAAATGTATAGAATGTATGATGGCTTGTGATGTTACAATGCCGCGAAAACTGTAGTCACGTAGTAGACGGCGTCCAGTTTACTGGATAAATGAGTCGCTCGGTATGCTGCACGCTGCATGTCTCAGAGCCAGAAGGCGGGCTCAGAGAGCATGATAGGAGATTGATAGAGGAGCGCAAGGCGATACTTCGGGAAGCAAGGGCCGCTTTAAAACGGGAGACCTTGGTAAGCCAGTTTGCCATAAGGAGCTGTGCCGATTATCTACCAATCTCTGGAGGACGAGTACTGAGTCGTGAAGGCGAAGATGAGGGCTGCATGCCAGATCCTGAAGAGCTACTTTCAGTGTGGAGTGCTGCTTAACGAGACGAACGAAAGGCAAAAGTCAATGCGAGTCACAGCGGGCGGTCCTCAGGGCTCCATTATCGGTCCAACTTTTTGGAACGAGATGTACGATGGGGTCTTGACACTGCGGCTGCACAGGAAATCGTTGGTTTCGCGAACAACGTATCTCTAACGATGATGATACTAGATAGAGTGAAGGTGTCGGTGACGGAGACAATAGACGTGATCGAGAACTGGATGAACGAGGTCAAGCTGCAGATAGCTCACCACAAAACGGCGATGTTGGTCAGCGGTCCAGAGGATGCAGATCGACGTCGGAGGGCACGTGATTGCATCGAAGCGTGTACTGAAGCAATTGAGAGTGACAATCGACGACCGGTTGAGCTTCATCAACCACGTTGACAACGCTTTGGCCGTTGCCGTTAGCGATGACAACGAACGCAATACCAAGGATCATACCAGACGTCAGCGCCACGAGAAGAAGCACGAGACTCCTATATAGTATTTCGTCATCGATACTGCGATATGGGGTTCCCGCCTGGGGTGCAGTGCTGAAAACGTCTATTGACAGGCAGTTTTCTTTATTTAATTCTCAATACACCGAAAATGAGCTTTTTTCAGGCAAGTGCGAATGTTTGACCGAACAATCATTTTGAATATAAAAATTCCAAAAAAATGTTATATGCCTGGGTCATTAAAAAAACGGAACTAAAAAAATAATACATAAAAACCACCCTTTACAATGTGTGTCCAAAGCATAGCCGCGCAGTTGCATTCACTGTTTAACAGAAAGAGTCCTAGTCTTGCGATAACGAAAACTTACTCATTTCTTCGAAATTCCGCTTTCTACAGTCGTAGTAGGGTTACTGTGCCCTAATTCATCTTACTTCCTGTATTCATCCTACCCATTTGATTACATTAGTTGGAGTAGTGGCTGCTCTCTCTATTCAACGCATTAGGTCAAATGGTAGGATGAATAAGGGTGCGTTGTACTCGACTTTTCATTTCGCTCAAACGCGAGTATTTTACATTTCACGAACCAGATTTTTTATGTTACTGATTCTTAAGAACGAAGCAAGCATATTTAAGTGCAATCCAATCACTGTAGGTAGAGGTACAATCGAAATAGTTTTACAAACTGACTAATGAGATGAATAAGGGCTCGTCCACCCTACGTTGTTTCAGAGACGGCTGTGAAAACAACAGGCGCATATTTAGGAATGCTGGTGTGGAGCGGTACGTGATGGTGACAGGTTTTGACAAGTGATGAAACAGCAACGGCGATTGAACAAGTGCTTGAGAGCTCTTGACTAGCAAAGCAGAGATCAATCAGACGATTATTGATATTGTAATGGTCGTTTAACCGTTCCTTACTTCAGCTTTAGGCGGGTTACGGAAGGATATTTGTTCAAGACAGATTCCAAGCACTCGTGTCTCTTACTTAGAACAAAGCTATTTATATATGTAAACGCTGTTCTAGGATATATTGGTATAGGATCCCAAATCTTAGATACATCGAAATAGCAGTATATTATGACCATCATCAACGAAAACCACAATTGCGTTCATGTCTATTTTAGTATCATTAAATAGCTTGTTTGCTCACCGTGCCGGTAGGTTTGTAATACAGTACATTGGAACAAATAATTGCGTAAAATTGTATTACATATTGTAGTGAAATATGACTTTGGGTACAGATTTATAAAATATAAGGTATCCTGGATTAAAGGGGGTGAAAATAAGAGGTGGGATTGCGTTTAACACATCCTATTATTTCATTTCTATTGTCATGACTACTGAATGTTGTGATACAGTTTCGCGAAACCATCGAGGAACTGTGATGCCGTCATCACAAATCCCTAAATATTTCATGATCTTCGCTATGGCTATCCATCGTCGATTGAAAGCGCAACTGATTGAGGATACTTTGGGGGTCTGTGTCGAGCAGGTGTGGGTGCGAATCAAACTGGCTGGTTACGCACTTTTTCTTTGTGTGGTTTATCTTCCACCGGACCGCACTCGCGATTTGACATTGATTGATTCACATACTGAGTCACTGGAACGCTCAAGCAAGCCCGGCTGATGAGATCCTGATTGTTGGTGATTTCAATTTCTCCGGATTAAAATGGCGCTCTGCTTCTGACGGATTTACGTTCGCTGATCCCGAACTGTCATCTTTTCATGCTGGCATCACCAGTTTGCTTGGCTGCTACTGTCTAAATCTGCTGCGCCAAACGAATAATGTGGTGAACGAGAACAACAGAATCCTTGACCTCTGTTTTTCGAGCAAATCTGACTACGCGCCAAAAGTTACCGCAGCACCGTTCCTCCTGGTAAAGATTGTTAGACACCACCCTCCCCTGCTTGAAGCGATTCGAGTGAAGCATGACTGCAATGATTCTGACACCGTCAGCTATAACTTTAGAAAAGCCGACTATAATAGCATTATTGACTTCCTGTCGAATATCCACTGGACTGAAATTCTCGACAATGATGATGTCAACGTTGCAGTGTAGACCTTCTCCAATGTTATGAGCTATGCTATCGATCGCTATGTACCCAAAAGAAGTGACCTTCAATCTAAGCACCCAGCATGGCACACTGCCGAGCTGAGACGGTTAAAAGCAACTAAAAGAGCAGCTCTGAAGAAGTACTTCAAGTTTGGGAGCTACGTGCTGCGACAACACTACGTTCATGTTAACCAAGTCTATAAAAAGACATCGAAGCGTTGTCATACCGATTACTTGCGAAACGTGCAACGTAAATTGAAGTCCGAACCTAAAGCAGTCTGGAAGCATGTAAACGAGCAAAGAAAGGAATCCGGGTTGCCTTCAACGATGAGCTATGGAGGACGTATGAGCTCTAGTTTACAAGAGATTTGCCAACTATTCTCTGAAAAGTTCGCGAGTGTTTTCTCCAACGCGAAACTGACACCGACCAAGGTTTCACGCGCGGTTCTCAGTGTACCTCAATCATACCAGTCTTTGAACTCTATCAATATCGACAATAATATGGTACAACTGGCGATTGGCAAAATGAAGGCTTCAACCTCGGCAGGTCCAGATGGTATACCAACTATTATTCTAAAAAAATGCTCTGCCGGTCTAATTGAACCTCTTTGTCATCTGTTTCAAAAAAGGTTATTAAAAGGTAGTTGATAACTACCGTGGCATTACAATGCTAAGCGCAGTTCCTAGGCTGTTTGAAATGGTTGTGTTGGAACCCATCTCAAGCCACTGCAAACAGTATATCTCCGAGACTCAGCATGGATTTATGCCTAAACGTTCAACATCCACGAATCTTCTGTCGTTCACAACATACGTGACAGATGCCATGTCGGACGGCCTTCAAACTGATGTTATCTACACGGACCTTTCAGCTGCTTTTGACA
This sequence comes from Topomyia yanbarensis, assembly GCF_030247195.1. Taxonomy (NCBI): domain Eukaryota; kingdom Metazoa; phylum Arthropoda; class Insecta; order Diptera; family Culicidae; genus Topomyia; species Topomyia yanbarensis. Next base: position 170,816,376 of record NC_080672.1, read on the forward strand.
AGATTAATCACGCTATTGCAGTGGCAAAGTTGGATAGACTTGGCTTTGGTACTAATATTCTCCGTTGGATGCAATCGTATCTCAGTGATCGTCATCTTGCAGTCAAGATAGGTGATTGTGTATCCGAAGAGTTCTTCGCTTCATCCATCTCGGCCCATTGATTTTTCTTCTATATTTCAACGACGTCAACTTTTGTTTAGAAGGTCCACGGTTGTCTTTCGCCGACGGCCTCAAGTTATACCATAGAATCCGGAATACTGATGATGCAGCTTTCCTTCAACGCCAACTGGTAACCTTTGCGGAATGGTGCGAGATCAATCGTATGACCCGGAACCCCAAGAAATGTACGGTCATTACGTTCTCGAGGAAAAAACTACAAGGGACAGCCCTATGGGGTTGTACGAATTGTAGACGTAGGACTGCAATATGTGAAATATTGAATTTTTTATTACATTTGGATTAATAATTAATCAAACATTTCTTTCTACAGTTCACTTCATGAATCAAACCGTCTTGCTCATCAGGTCACTTTATTTACAATGAGCGATCGAATCCGATTAAAGAAAGCAGACAGAAAACTGCGATGGAAAACCGAACTAATATCTGGAACTGCTTTAAAATTTTAAAAAGTTTTCTATTGTATGCTGTAAACAACCAGACCGATGCCTAAAAATCATGTTTTAGACAATACAGTCACAGTTCTTGCATAGGACAAGCTTTATAGTTTTATTTTGCCGTTATTGTCATTTTCCTAAAGTACACATAAATGTAGCGAATGCAGTGGTCTTAATCATATATCGAAGCAAAACATATACAAGAATCGAAAATAGTTTTATGGATGGACTTAAATGCATTTTTTGCAGCGATTTTTTGAGTAACAATGCATCCATTCATAAATAGGCTTTGTAGTACCTATGTATTGGTAGAATCAAAGTGGAATGAATCTCGTGGAATCAATAAATTGATGAAACGTAAATAATAAGCCTTCGTTGCACTTTCTTCTATCCATTCGCGTGAATTTGTTGCTAAGAAAGTTTTCGTCTCCTTAGCCTGTCATGGAGACGACAATGCAAAGAAAACCCGAAGGTTTTCGCTTCGCGCAACGAAAGCTCAGATTTCTATCATACACGCAACACTTGGATATACCTACACAAGCGAACGGTTTACCGTGCTTGAATCAAAAAGCTGTGCCAGTACATCGTGTCCGTACACGAATGGAAGATACGCACCAAGCAAAATGAGTCAACGCTGGTGATGATGGGTGGTGTGAAAGAGACAACTAGTACCACGACGCTAGCCTCTGCTACACTGGCGGTGGGAGAATGCAGCGCTGTGCTCTGCTCTGCCTGCTGTCCAAGAGGCAACTGAGCTTGCCCTACCAAATATGCTCTTTAAATAGTCGATGATGACGTCATTCATAGAAGCGTTGCGCGTTAGGTACATAAATCTGTCGTGCCAGACTAGGGAAGCGCAGCCTTCTGTGTGCAAATGCGTGGTATTTTAACTATGTTGAACATTATTTAAAATTTTAATGCCATGAGATAAAAAATCTTTGGTTTTATCTATTGGAATCTATTCTTAGAAGTATTTCTGAGCGATATGCGAAAAAAAATTGAAAATTTGCCATAAGATGGCTGAATTATAAGCGTTTAAAATTGGACCACTTTTCGTTACATACCATTTTTGTTGAATTTGCAACGTGCACCCCCATATCGAAAACAAAGACGTAGTCCTACGTCAAAACGCCAATTCAATTCGATTACTGTCTAGCTGAATCCACGATTGACAGAGCGAATTGTGTTAAAGATCTCGGAGTTTTTCTCGATGAACAACTGATGTTTAAACAGCATATCAGCTATATTGCCGCAAAGGCATCACGCTGTTTGGGGTTCATAATGAGAATATCTAAGCACTTTTCAGATATTTACTGCTTGAAATCTCTGTACTGCTCACTCGTTCGACCAACTTTGGAATATTGTTCAGTTGTGTGGAACCGTCATCAACTCAACGGTGTCCATCGAATTGAGACAGTACAGCGCAGATTTGTTCGGTTTGCCCTTCGTCGATTGCCTTGGAGCAACCCTCACCAGCTGCCAAGTTACGAAAGCCGGGGTTTGCTTATTGGACTCGATACATTGCAAGTGCGGCGGGATCTATTGCAAGATCGAATTGACTGCTCCGAGCTTCTCAGTGCGACAAATATGAACGTTCGCCCTCGCGCCCTTCGCAATAACTTATTCCTCCGATTACCTCTTCGCCGGACTAACTATGGAGTTAACGGTGCCATCATTGGTTTGCAGCGGACCGAGTGCCATCCGAGTTTGATCTTCACATTCCATGTAGCAGATTACAATTTAACTTTTTAAATAGATTAAGAAATTATTATTAGGACTGTCTGTTGATATTAATTATAAATAAATAAATAAATATAGCCGCAATACTAATGAATAGTATTCATAGGTCCTGTGACCAATTGTCACTGCTCCTATTCGATCGGTCATACCTCTAGCGCTATTTATTTTTATCTTGCGTCAGATAGTCCAGGTTAGAGATATTACAATCACTAATAGCCTCTCATTAGCTAGCTCAGATCATGCTCTGCTTTCAGTGGCGTAGTAGCAGGGGACAAACTACCCCCCACCCCAAATATTTGGAAGAAATTTGAAAAAATATCATATGTTCGACAAAAATATGCCTAATATTTTGAAGGGAATTCTAAAAGTCTCATTTGCAAAAGTTATCTTGTGAGAATATTTCCTTGCTGTGAAAATTGGCGGCAGATCTCGACACCTACCGTTGTGGAGGCTAGCTCAACTGCCGAGGACTACAACGAGTAGATCGCGGCGAAGCGAGAGGCTAAATGGCTACTGGTATCGTGACAAAATTGGGAGCTTATTGGTTCACGAAACGGATATCGGTACCGAGAAAAATTTCACCACATTCGAGAGAAGTATCTCCATAGCGACCACCAGGCGATTCGCTACCGCATCGCCCAAACGAACTGTGCTGCAGCGCGAAGAAGGCCGACTGGCAAGCTAAAGTGGAAGACAAAAGTCTTTAACAAAAACCTTTTTGCTGAGTCACTTCGGTAAACAGCGGAATCATGTACGATGATGCGGCTGATCTAACAACAAGGATTGTGACGACTTGCGACGTTACAATGCCACGAAAACTGGAGCAATGTAGTAGACGGCGTTCAGCTTAGTGGTTAAATGAGTACGTCGGTACGCTACACGCTGCTTGTCTTAGAGCCATAAGGCGGGCTCAGAGCGCAAGATCGGAGAGTGAGAGAGGAGCGCAAGCGACGTTTCGAGAAGGTTGGGTTGGGAGGTTGGGAGATCAAGCTTAGCAAGCCAATTGCCATAAGTAGCTGTGCTGAGAAATAAACGCCAATCCCTGGGGGATGCGTACTGAGTCGACATGACGAAGACGAGGGTCCGTCGACTCCAGCTGAAATATGCCCGGGTAAGCTAAAGATAATCGTTGAGGGTCTCTTCCCGAAGCACGATCCAAATCCCTGGTCACTGACACCGTACGGCGAAGAAGAAAGTGCTAACCCAGCTGAGTTGCAAGCGACTAACGACGAGCTCTAAGAAGCGTCGATGTGACTAAAATCAAAGAAAACTGCCGGTCCGGATGGAATGCCAACAATGGCGCTGAAAGCTGCTATCCTGGCATCTCCGGACATGTTCAGGATGCTACTGCTGAAGTATTTAGATGAAGGCAATTTCCCTGAAATATGGAAGGTACAGAAGCTGATGTGACTGCCAAAGTTAAGGAAGTCACCGAGCCATCCAGCCTCGTACAGACTAATGCCACGGTGCTGCACAGAAGGTAGTCCTAATTGATTCTTAATAACCCAACTTGAGTAGAGTGAATAAACCCACTACTAAGTTGGTGCACTTTTCTGGATGGCTTAAAAATTGTACCTAAATTCCATAAAACTGCACAGTTCACATACTCAGCAGTAGGTAACTTTAATTTACCTAAAATGAAGTACATGTTAATCAAATGTCAGCAGATTGTACCTAGGGTACTACGCCCTTGCCAATTTTCTAGGTACATATATCCAGTTTACCGTGCACGAAACATAGTCATTGTTCCTTGTGAGATGCGATTACAAGTTGTTTCACGAAAGCGTGTCTTCATTACGAATGGAAATCGATGTTTTAAGGATCATATAATTAAAAATCGGTTGTATGAAAAAGAACTCCGAAACCTTCCTACTTGTTCTAGAAGTGGAAGAATTGACATATTTTTTGAATTATTTATCGATCAACACTGGGACAGATGGATTCAGTAAGTGATTATACGAATTCAGAGGAGCGTCTCTAGGATGACTTGAAATGAGAAAATATTATTGAGCTCCGTACCATGAACTTATCTCGAGATATTGCACAATCCATTGTTTAATTTTTATTCAAATTACGCACTGAAAATCTATGATCTTATCTGCAATCCTTGGGTTGGAACGAGAGCAAACGTTGCCCGAATTTAGTAACTTATGATTCAGGCAATCGAAAATGATTTCTTACCAAATAATTTTGGATTGCAAGCATAATCTCGGGATGAACAGATTGAGAAGCATGCTTCGGTAATGGCAAAAAAGAAATTATTGATTTTACTGATAAACTGTGCCTCATTTTTGAAGGAACATTTATTCATCACAAAAAAGCTCTAATAATGAGTAGCAACGCAGGTCGTATTCTGGAAAGAAGAAGAAACCGCGTCTCAAATTACACTAAGGATTCTTTGGCGTAAGTATTATTCACTTTATCTAAAAGTCAGTGTGTACATTTGGTAAAACCAGAAGCTTTCGATGACATACGCTGGAAAAATACTGAGTAACGTGCGCTTCCTCTGGGAAAGACGCCTATGGAGACGCATGATAGCTGGTAAGAGTTGCAGTGGGAATATTTCACCTTTGATAAAATATTCTCATTTTTGAAAATATATGAAAAATCAACAACGCACACTTCATTTTAGAATGAAAAATTTAGATTAGTAATAAAATGCAGAGTGATGTAAAAATATTGCAAATAATCATTTTCATTGAAATCTGAAAAATATAACATGCACGATTTTTTCAAATTATTTCAACTGAGCGTTTTCATGCAAATAAAATAAAACTAAAAACTTTAGAAAATTCTTACGCAAAGCTGTTTCAAACGGCTAATAACAATTCAATTTTGGTTTGGTGGAATATTTGACATTCTTGTTCGGCTAGACTCTTTCTTGCTATAAGCAGTCTGACTACAAATAACTTAGGAATCAATCATAATTTTCTTCTAAATATTAGGGGAAGGTGGGGAGTTGTGAACATAGTTTTGTTTTCGGGGCATAACTACCATAAACATTGGTCGATTTTGGAAATTTGACGTGGTATGTAAAGGATCATTAATACATCCGCAGGCTGAAGTAACTGAAAATAATCGCTATCTTCTTTGAGATATGGCAGAAGGCGTGAAATGTGTGGAATCGGCATTTTTTGGTGGGGAGTAGTGAATAATCGCAAAAAGTAGAAGAAATGGAATATTCTTGCAGTTTATTATTATTAGGGCTATAGAAGATACATTTTAAGATATTTCTAAACTAAAGATGAGATGGAAAAGTGATCTGATTCGCAATGCATAGGTGACAAAATAATTCGCGCCAAGCCACCTAAGTTCGCGGTTGCGACACGGGGAAATTAAAATTGTGGTAGAATCCTGTTCTTCGCATAAAACTTAACATTTTTATATAATAATATGTATGAGTCATCCCTGATTTTCGAATTATAATACTGTTCATTTTTGAAAAAAAAAAACCATAATCCACTGAAATGTACGATTCACAATTCCCACTAATGGTGGTTCATAACTCCCCACTTTACATATCTTCGAAAATACGTATCTCCTTCGACACACTAAAGTTTCATCCAGATTTGTTTTTGTCAATGAAAGCCAATTGCCCAAGGATTGTTTTGCACCAATTTACTTTGAAATCAGCTACATAACAGGACTCCACATACCATAAGTACAAATGAGTAAAAAAACTTTTTGTTTGGTGTATTTATGCACTAGCTACCTGAACACGAAGAACATGAGTTAATGAAACACTTGGTAATGAGAAAGTGACGTTATGACAGTTGAAACATTTAAAAGTAGTTACCACATTTTTTCCATTTATAGCTTAGCGGGTATTGACGGTGTTCACAACTCCCCATGGTTCACAACTCCCCACCGTCCCCTACTTATTCCCACGAAAATATTAAATTTGCAATTCATATAAGTAATTCTCTTCTTCATTTTTCACCAATGTTGCTTCTTTTTTAAAACCAAATTTTGTCACTATCGACCAGCGTCGTGCATACTCGTTAACAGATTTTCCACATTCTAAGCTCTAAGCGGTTCGAGTATGGAAACAGTTATTTTCTTGTTATTCCACATTAAATCGGTCGCAGCGCTTAACCCTTTTCTGTTTCACAATATCTGCTTCAAACATATGCGATGTTCGTTTTTCGGTGACTATTGAGCGGAGTATGTATAAGCATCTGTTTTTGAAAATAGAATTCGATATAGCTTGTCGTTGATCCAGCCAGCCAGCGGCCAAACTGATGATGTAAAATATCCTGTACATAGCCATATAAATCTCACACAGCAGAAACCAAACGAGCTAACAGCCTTACTTCACAAAATTCAGACCTTACTCAAATGGACAAACAAGCCCCACTCGATAGACCCCCATCATTTTGTGGCAAAAAAAGCTAATTTACTGCATACATTAGGCACTTTGCTCGCCTCAATAGGGCTGCTAAATTATACCGTAGCCAGTTTCCGTTTACAGCTTATTAGAATACAGCTCCGAAGTGGAATTCCCATTCGAATCGGTCATTGCGAAAAACGTTCCGCAGCCTCAACGCTTTATGCTTTCTGATAATGCCTGGCAGACAGTTGGAATGATTCACAATGTAAGCTCATCTAATTTATGGAAATATTCGCTGGCCTAGCTCTGAGGTATTTGAGAAGCAATAAGCCTCTTCATCGCCGTAATCAGAGACTTGAGTAATGACCTTTCCGAGGCTACCAGAGCTAACCGGTAATAAAGGTAATCATCATGGAACGAAGCGCTGTTCCTTAACCACAATTGTACTCTTGGTTTAGCAAACAGATTATGCAATTATCGAATGGTTCGGACTGCTGGGTTTGATCTATGGTGATTTTCAATGGGCTAATGCCTTCTGCCCTTAATGTTGAATCGGTTCCAATTTATATGGAAAAATATTGATCAATCATTTTAAGACCTCGAACACAAAGCAATGTTAAAATGCATAGCTCAGCATCGGCAAATATGGATCTGGGAAAAATAGCCATCATGGGATGTTCGTATGAACTCACCCACAGCAAATCCATCAAAACAGCAGTGCCCAGTTTGGACTGCTTGAATAATAAAATCTACATTTAGCCGTAGCTTCGATAACGCTTGGTTGTGTAGCAGCTCGTTTGCAAACATAAATAAATAACATGTGGGAGCATCGATCAAATGCGATAATAAATCATGCTTTCTATCGTTTGCCATGGTCAGACATTTGCAGCATTCTTGATCCAATGAAAATGCTGTGTTAGCTAGACACATCAAATGAAAGTATTTTTCTAGGGTGGAATTCTCCGCAAATGCTTTTTCAATAAGCTTAATTAAATAGGATTAATACAAAGCAATCGATTTTAGGTAAAATAGAAAGGTATATCTGATATGGTATAGAGGATCATCTATAAGGAAAAATCGCTCTGCACATACAGTCAAATCTCAACCGCCGAGAGATTTTTAACCGTCCGGCACTCGCGCCGTTGTATTTCGTGCAACACTTTCCGAAACTCTAGCGAAATCTTCTTCCAGCACCAGCGGCTGCTCATTCGGGGAGCCATTCGCGCGAGTGCAAGAGAGTTAAGAGCCAGCTTACTTTTGTTTTGTATTGATGGGCTCCGACTTATATGAAACATTCGGCGTTTGTTTATGCATACGCAGGATGAACTGTGGCAAAATATCAGCTTATTACTTTTGCAGGAAGTGAGGTAAAATGGGCATTCAAAATTGGTTCGGTGAAATAGGCCAACATTTTAAAATTTCTGTACCTCGGGTTTAACTTGATGAACCTTCAAAAAATGACAATATTAAAAATGTTATAGCTTTTAGCAACAACCTAACTGAGAGTCGGTTTGAATGGATGAATTATAAGCTAGCAACTTTTAGGGTGTCCTGAAAATCGCGAAATATAACATTTTTTAGAAACTTTGTGTTTTGCCTTTCTCATATAGAAAGGTTATGCAATTACTCTAAAAATCGGCAACTTAATCCCGGCCCGGAGGGCCGAATGTCGACTCAGTTCGTCGAGATCGGAAAATGTCTGTGTGTGAATGTATGTGTGTATGTGGAAAAAAAATGTCACCTCTGTTTCTCAGAGATGGCTGGACCGATCTGCACAAACCTGGTCTCAAATGAAAGGTACAACCTTCCCATCGGCTGCTATTGCATTTTTTGTTGATTGGACTTCTGGTTCCGGAATTAAGGGTTGAAGAGTGCGACCACACAGAAAATTCCCATATAAACTGAAATGGAAAATTCTCAAAAGGGGGGGGGGGAGGTGTGGTTATGGAAAAATTTCCAAATCGAATTTGTATTTTCTATGCCAAATGTCTTTACAATGCATGAAATCTCAAAAAAAATGGCACGAAATTTCGCAAGGAATTTCGCACGGAATTTCGCACGGAATTTCGCACGAAATTTCGCACCAAATTTCGCACGGAATTTCGCACGGAATTTCGCACGGAATTTCGTGCGAAATTTTGCACGGAATTTCGCGCGGAATTTCGCACAGGATTTCGCACGGAATTTCGCACGAAATTTTGCTCGAATTTCGCACGGAATTTCGCAGGAAATTTCGCACGGAATTTCGCAGGAAATTCCACACGGAATTTCGCGCGGAACTTCGCGCGGAATTTCGCTCGGAATTTCTCACGGAATTACCATCGAAATCTATTTTCTGCTTAATAGTTTTGACAATCCTGTACGTTCGTAAAGTATTCAAAGGAGAGTACTCAAATAGCAGCGCTGTGGAATCTTTTGGAAACATCTTGCATTGCAATTTCTCGAACAAAAATCACTCTGTATCACGGGCTCTGATGCGTTTTCAAAGGAAAGTATTTCGATCGTGTTATACTGCACATATTACGACTGAATATGGGACAAAAATTCATTACTTAACCTCAAGAGTTGTTGGAAATTCCGTGCGAAATTTCGTGTGAAATTCCGTGCGAAACTTCGTGCAAAATTCCGCGCGAATTTTCGTGCGAAATTCAGTGCGAAATTTCGTGCGAAATTCCGTGCGAAATTTCGTGCGAAATTCCGTGCGAAATTTCGTGCGAAATTTCGTGCGAAAATCCGTGCGAAATTCCGCGCGAAATTTCGTGCGAAATACTGTGCGAAATTCCGTGCGAAATCCTGTGCGAAATTCCGTGCGAAATTCCGTGTGAAATTCCGTGCGAAATTTCTCACTAAATTCCGTGCGAAATTTAGTGAGAAATTTCGTGCGAAATTCAGTGCGAAATTTCGTGCGAAATTCCGTGCGAAATTTCGTGCGAAATTCCATGCGAAATTCCATGCGAAATTTCGTGCGAAATTTCGTGCGAAATTCTGTGCGAAATTTCGTTCGAAATTCTGCTCGAAATTCCGTGCGAAATTTCGTGCAAAATTCCGTGCGAAATTCCGTGAGAAATTCCGCGCGAAATTTCGTGCGAAATTCCGTGCGAAATTTCGTTCGAAATTCCGTGCAAAATTCCGTGCGAAATTCCGTGCGAAATTTCGTGCGAAATTCCGCGCGAAATTCCGCGCGAAATTCCGTGCGAAATTCCACGCGAAATATCGCGCGAAATTCCGTGCGAAATTCCGTGCGAAATTCTGTGCGAAATTCCTTGCGAAATTTCGTGCGAAATTCCGAACGGAATCCCGTGCGAAATTCCTTACGAAATTCCGTGCAAAATCCTGTGCGAAATTTCGCACGAAATTCCAGGCGAAATTCCGTGCGAAATTTCGTGCGAAATTCCGTGCGAAATTTCGTGTAAAATTTCGTGTGAAATTCCGTGCGAAATTCCATGTGAAATTCCGTTCGAAATTTCGTGCGAAATTCCCTGTGAAATTCCGTGCGAAATTCCGTGCGAAATTTCGAGAGAAATTTGTCGCGCGAAATTCCGTGCGAAATTCCGCGCGAAATTTCGTGCGAAATTCCGTGTGAAATTCCGTGCAAAATTCCGTGCGAATTTTCGTGCGGAATTTCCGGCGAAATTCCGTGCGAAATTTTGTTCGAAACTTCGTGCGAAATTTCGTTAGATATTTTTTTCAAAATTCCGTGCGAAATTCCGTAAGAAATTCCGTGTGAAATTCTGTGCGAAATTCCGTGCGAAATTCCGCGCGAAATACCGTGCGAAATTTAATGAGAAATTTCGTGCAAAATTCAGTGCGAAATTTCGTGCGAAATTCCGTGCGAAATTTCGTGCGAAATTCCGTGCGAAATTCCGTGCAAAATTTCGTGCGAAATTCCGTGCGAAATTCTGTGCGAAATTTCGTGCGAAATTCTGCTCGAAATTCCGTGCGAAATTCTGCTCGAAATTTCGTGCGAAATTTCGTGCGAAATTCTGCTCGAAATTCCGTGCAAAATTCCGTGCGAAATTTCGTGCGAAATTCCGTGCGAAATTCCGTGAGAAATTCCGCGCGAAATTTCGTGCGAAATTCCGTGCGAAATTTCGTGCGAAATTCCGTGCGAAATTCCGTGCGAAATTTCGTTCGAAATTTCGTGCGAAATTTCGAGCGAAATTCCGTGCGAAATTCCGTGCGAAATTCCGAGCGAAATTCCGTGCGAAATTCCACGCGAAATTTCGCGCGAAATTCCGTGCGAAATTCCGTGCGAAATTCCACGCGAAATTTCGCGCGAAATTCCGTGCGAAATTCCACGCGAAATATCGCGCGAAATTCCGTGCGAAATTCCGTTCCAAATTTCGTGCGAAATTCCGTGTGAAATTCCGTGCAAAATTCTGTGCGCAATTCGTGCGAAATTCCGTACAAACTTTCGTGCGAAATTCCGTGCAAAATTCCGTGCGGAATTTTCTCCGAAATTCCGTGCGAAATTCCGTGCGAAATTTTGTTCGAAACTTCGTGCGAAATTTCGTTCGATATTTCATGCAAAATTCCGTGCGAAATTCCGTGCGAAATTCCGTGTGAAATTCCGTGCAAAATTTCGTGCAAAATTCTGTGCGAAATTCCTTGCGAAATTCCGTTCGAAATTTGGTGCGAAATTCCGTGTGAAATTCCGTGCGAAATTTCGTGCGAAGTTTCGAGAGAAATTTGTCGCGCGAAATTCCGTGCGAAATTCCGCGCGAAATTCCGTTCCAAATTTCGTGCGAAATTCCGTGTGAAATTCCGTGCAAAATTCTGTGCGCAATTCGTGCGAAATTCCGTACAAACTTTCGTGCGAAATTCCGTACAAAATTCCGTGCGGAATTTTCGGCGAAATTCCGTGCGAAATTCCGTGCGAAATTTTGTTCGAAACTTCGTGCGAAATTTCGTTCGATATTTCATGCAAAATTCCGTGCGAAATTCCGTAAGAAATTCCGTGTGAAATTCTGTGCGAAATTCCGTGCAAAATTCCGTGCAAAATTCTGTGCGAAATTCCTTGCGAAATTCCGCGCGAAATTCTGTGCGAAATTTAGTGAGAAATTCCGTGCGAAATTCAGTGCGAAATTTCGTGCGAAATTCCGTGCGAAATTTCGTTCGAAATTCCGTGCAAAATTTCGTGCGAAATTCCGTGCGAAATTCCGCGCGAAATTCCGTGCGAAATTCTGCACGAAATCCCGTGCGAAATTCCGTGCGAAATTTCGTGCCAAATTCCGTGCGAATTCCGTACGAAATTCCGTGCGAAATTCCGTGCCAAATTCCTCGCGAAATCCCGTGCGAAATTCCGTACAAAATTCCGTGCGAAATTTCGCACGAAATTCCAGGCGAAATTTCGTGCGAAATTCCGTGCAAAATTCCGTGTGAAATTCCGTGCGAAATTCCCTGCGAAATTCCGTGAGAAATTCCGTGCGAAATTCTGTTCGAAATTCGTGCGCAATTTCGAACGGAATTTAGCACGGAATTTCGCACGGAATTTCGCACAGAATTTCACACGGAATTTCGCACGGAATTTCGCATGAAATTTTTCATGAAATATCGAACGAAATTTCTCACGAAATTTCGAATAAAATTTCGCACGGAATTTCGCAGGAAATTCCGCACGAAATTTCGCACGGAATTTCACACGGAATTTCGCACGGAATTTCGCACCAAAGTTTGTACGGAATTTCGCACAAATTGCGTATGGAATTTTGCACGGAATTTCACACGGAATTTCGCACGAAATTTCGCGCGGAATTTCGCACGGAATTTCGCGCGACAAATTTATCTCGAAATTTCGCACGGAATTTCACACGGAATTTCGCACGAAATTTCGAACGGAATTTCACATGGAATTTCGCACGGAATTTCGCACGAAATTTCGAACAGAACTTCGCACGGAATTTCGCACGGAATTTCACACGAAATTTCGCACGGAATTTCGCACGAAATTTCGCCTGGAATTTCGTGCGCAATTTCGCACGAAATTTCGCACGGAATTTCGCGCGACAAATTTCTCTCGAAACTTCGCACGAAATTCTGTGCGAAATTCCGTGCAAAATTCCGTGCAAAATTCTGTGCGAAATTCCTTGCGAAATTCCGTGCGAAATTTAGTGAGAAATTCCGTGCGAAATTTCGTTCGAAATTCCGTGCAAAATTTCGTGCGAAATTCCGTGCGTAATTCCGCGCGAAATTCCGTGCGAAATTCTGCGCGAAATGCCGTGCGAAATTCCGTGCGAAATTTCGTGCAAAATTCCGTGCGAATTCCATACGAAATTCCGTGCGAAATTCCGTGCGAAATTCCGTGCGAAATTCCGTGCCAAATTCCTCGCGAAATCCCGTGCGAAATTCCGTACAAAATTCCGTGCGAAATTTCGCACGAAATTCCAGGCGAAATTTCGTGCGAAATTTCGTGCGAAATTCCGTGTGAAATTCCGTGTGAAATTCCGTGCGAAATTCCCTGCGAAATTCCGTGCGAAATTCCGTGCGAAATTCTGTTCGAAATTCGTGCGCAATTTCGCACGGAATTTAGCACGGAATTTCGCACGGAATTTCGCACAGAATTTCACACGGAATTTCGCACGGAATTTCGCATGAAATTTTTCATGAAATATCGAACGAAATTTCTCACGAAATTTCGAACAAAATTTCGCACGGAATTTCGCAGGAAATTCCGCACGAAATTTCGCACGGAATTTCGCACGGAATTTCACACGGAATTTCGCACGGAATTTCGCACCAAAGTTTGTACGGAATTTCGCACAAATTGCGTACGGAATTTTGCACGGAATTTCACACGGAATTTCGCACGAAATTTGGAACGGAATTTCGCGCGGAATTTCGCACGGAATTTCACACGGAATTTCGCACGGAATTTCGCACCAAAGTTTGTACGGAATTTCGCACAAATTGCGTACGGAATTTTGCACGGAATTTCACACGGAATTTCGCACGAAATTTGGAACGGAATTTCGCACGGAATTTCGCGCGACAAATTTATCTCGAAATTTCTCACGGAATTTCACACGGAATTTCGCATGAAATTTCGAACGGAATTTTACATGGAATTTCGCACGGAATTTCGCACGAAATTTCGAACAGAACTTCGCACGGAATTTCGCACGGAATTTCACACGAAATTTCGCACGGAATTTCGCACGGAATTTCGCACCAAAGTTTGTACGGAATTTCGCACAAATTGCGTACGGAATTTTGCACGGAATTTCACACGGAATTTCGCACGAAATTTGGAACGGAATTTCGCGCGGAATTTCGCACGGAATTTCGCGCGACAAATTTATCTCGAAATTTCGCACGGAATTTCACACGGAATTTCGCACGAAATTTCGAACAGAACTTCGCACGGAATTTCGCACGGAATTTCACACGAAATTTCGCACGGAATTTCGCACGAAATTTCGCCTGGAATTTCGTGCGCAATTTCGCACAGGATTTCGCACGGAATTTCGCACGGAATTTTGTACGGAATTTCGCACGGGATTTCGCGCGGAATTTCGCACGGAATTTCGCACGGAATTTTGCACGGAATTTCGTACGGAATTTCGCACGAAATTTCGCACGGAATTTCGCACGGAATTTCGCACGGAATTTCGCACGAAATTTCGCACGGAATTTCGCGCGGAATTTCGCACGGAATTTCGCACGAAATTTCGCACGGAATTTCGCACAAAATTTCGCACGGAATTTCGCACGAAATTTCGCACTGAATTTCGCACAAAATTTCTCACTAAATTTCGCACGGAATTTCGCACGAAATTTCGCACGGAATTTCACACGGAATTTCGCACGGAATTTCGCACGGAATTGCGCACGGAATTTCGCACAGGATTTCGCACGGAATTTCGCATTCCGCATGCGAAATGTCGCATTGAATTTTGCACGGAATTTCGCACGGAAATTCGCACAGTATTTCGCACGAAATTTCGCACAGTATTTCGCACGAAATTTCGCGCGGAATTTCGCACGAAATTTCGCACGGAATTTCGCCCGGAATTTCGCACGGAATTTTGCACGAAATTCCGCACGAAATTTCTAACAAACTTTCGCACGGAATTTGGCACGGAATTTCGCAGGAAATTCCGCACAAAATTTCGCACGGAATTTTGTACGGAATTTCGCACGAAAGTTTGTACGGAATTTCGCACGGAATTTTGCACGGAATTTCTCACGGAATTTCTCACGGAATTTCACACGGAATTTCGCACGGAAATTCGCACGGAATTTCGCACGAAATTTCGCACGGAATTTCGCGCGGAATTTTGCACGGAATTTCGCACGAAATTTCGCACGGAATTTTGCACGAAATTTTGCACGAAATTTCGCACGAAATTTCGAACAAACTTTCGCACGGAATTTCGCAGGAAATTCCGCACGAAATGTCGCACGGAATTTTGTATGGAATTTCGCACGAAAGTTTGTACGGAATTTCGCACGGAATTTTGCACGGAATTTCGCACGGAATTTCTCACGGAATTTCACACGGAATTTCGCACGGAATTTCGCACGGAATTTTGCACAGGATTTCGCACGGAATTTCGCATTCCGCATGCGAAATGTCGCATTGAATTTTGCACGGAATTTCGCACGGAAATTCGCACAGTATTTCGCACAGTATTTCGCACGGAATTTCGCGCGGAATTTTGCACGAAATTTTGCACGGAATTTCGCCCGGAATTTCGCACGGAATTTTGCACGAAATTTCGCACGAAATTTCTAACAAACTTTCGCGCGGAATTTTGCACGGAATTTCTCGCGGAATTTCTCACGGAATTTCACACGGAATTTCGCACGGAATTTCGCACGGAATTTCGCACGAAATTTCGCACGGAATTTTGCACGAAATTTTGCACGAAATTTCGCACGAAATTTCGCGCGGAATTTTGTACGGAATTTCGCACGAAAGTTTGTACGGAATTTCGCACGGAATTTTGCACGGAATTTCGCACGGAATTTCTCACGGAATTTCACACGGAATTTCGCACGGAATTGCGCACAGAATTTCGCACGGAATTTTGTACGAAATTTCGCACGAAAGTTTGCACGGGATTTCGCACGGAATTTCGCACGGTATTTCGCATGGAATTCCACACGAAATTTCCCACGGAAATACACGAATTGTGAGCAAAATGCAGTTTAAGTTTGAAACTGGAAATATAGCATACAGGTAATTTTCGATACAACGTACCCTCGATATAACGTACCCTCGATATAGCGTCACTCGATAAACGTACTTTTTTCCTCGATATAACGCACATTTTTTTAAATTTATTTTTCATGTCCGCATCTATCTCTTATTTTAAGAATTCAATATGTTACACACAATCTTGAAACGTACTAATTGGGCTTCTAATGAGCATGTTAGCAATTGTCGACTCCATTGAAGTCCACGAGAGCGATTTTTCCGATTTTTTCATTTGCATATGATCGTAATTTATTTAAACCTACCTAAAATCAGTAAGCTCTAACTGAAAACTAAAATTAATAATATTGGTGTGACCATTGTTGGTTGGTTTCGGGACTGCGGAATCTGATTTTCTGGGCCGAATGACAATGTTTAAGTTCCATGATGTGCCCCAAAAAATAGCATGTCAAATGCATTCATTTTTGATAACAATCAGATACAATCGCTTCCTGAAACTCCCGAATTCGGTTCTTCGGAGACTCTTTTTATCATTCTCGATATTTGACTGATAAAAACGGGTCTATACCGTACTCGTCAACTCCATTCCGAAAAACCCACATCGCCGGGTTATTGAGAACATTGCTCAACATTGCTTGGATCTCAAAATGACACAAAACATCAATTTTCATCATCTACTTGTCAAACCCGTTACAAAAATTCCCATATTGTTAGGGTTATCGAGGATATTACTCAACCGGAAGTCATCAACTTGGAATAGAAATCCATTCATTGTCATCTACTTGTCAAGCCCGCGTAAAGTCCAAAAATACCCATATTGATAGGATTATCGAGAATATTGCTCAACCAACGAATGTGAAGCAAACTTTTTTACGAACTAAATCCCAAATAACGCACACTTGTTTCACGAACTAATTCAATTTACGAACCCCCGGTTTGGTTCGTAAATGGAATGTACCATGTTTTGCTTTTGCCCAAATATAGCCTTAAATTTGAGCTATATGCGCACGTATCATTCTTTAATTTTGACGTAAAGTAACCCCCGACGACGGTATCATCAAACTTGAACTAAAGCAGGTGGCTTTGGACAAGCTAAGAAATGCATCTTTCCCTATACAACTAGAGCCAAAAACTTAGTGAATATGAAACGAATAGAGTTATGCATAATGACACTTCAACTTACATAGGTGCATAAACTTATCGCATGTGCTTCAAATGTGGCAAACCTATGTAATCGCTTCCACTTTTTTGCTGTCTTCCTTTTGCATTTCATACTAAAACTTGCGTAAGCAATCCTATTATTCTATTTTTAGTGCGACTTGTTCAGAAAATATATGCCTTCTCAATAGAGAAAGAAGATTTGGTATCAAGGGGTCGGTGTTAAGTCAGACCGGACTAAGTCGCAAAATTTCAAAAAATGAGATAATGACAATACTGGATAAAGAATTTCTTTAGCTGCATTCAACTTTTGCCAGATTTGAAATATGTAACCATAAACAAGAATTATGGCAAAAAATAATTTCCAATTATAACGTAGAGGATGCTGAAATTCAAACTTCAAACCCGTTTTTCTCGAAATTAATATTTTGTCACTTAGTCCGGTCTGTCTTAACACCGACCAAGTACTAAGATATGACCGATCAAAGTAAGTTTTCCTACTCTTTGGCCCAGTTCGTATTCCGAGTGTCAATAATATAGTACTCGACTGGGACGACGCATGTCGACGCGTGAACAGTGCTAATCACAAAAGAATACCTGAATAGTGACTCTTAACAGAAAGAATACCTTCTGCACCACAAATTAGAGAAATCTAAATATTTTGCAACCTATTTAAATCAGTAACAAACTGTTTAGATTTGAAGGGTCTAGTCATTGATGTTCAACCAAAAAGTAGTTTTTGTTAGACTTTCTAAACATCAACATTTTAATTATTGTGTTATAACAATGTAATAACCATTTCCTATTTTTGCTTTTGTCGTATAGAAAGGTTATGCAATCACTCTGAAAATCATCAAGCTAATCCGGGCCAAATTTTTTTTGGACTTATATAGATACCGCATACCGTAGCTAGGGGTATGCGGTATATATATAAGTCCAAAAAGTATTTTAGCAGGGGCGTAGCTAGGGTATGCTGTGAAGGCGTTACCCCTCCCCCACATTACACACCACTCTTTGCGAAGCTCCTTCTCTCCCCTCAAGTCCTCCCCATCAAGCCACCTTCCCCCAAAGCCCTTCAGCAGATACCCCTCAAACGACCACCTCATGCACGCTCACAAGACCTACTCCTCTCTCATCACAATCACCTTCACCTAGTTGGCATACCATGATAGGCTGTGGGTTATTCATCCCCTTAATATATATACCCCCGCATGATAAAATAAGTTTTCCGGAAGACAACATAGAGCTAATGCTTATTGAGCAAATTAAATATTACACGGACCTTCCTCCTGAATCCGCCGCTGGTTTCAAGTATTTCAGCGTCAACACATAGCATCTCAACTTCGTGGCTGTCGATCCATTGTATGCATGTTCAAATCGTACTTAATATGTAATCTACATTTCCACTATTATATTGAACATAACTAACCATGGAATCGTAGTTTGGGCAAATGAGAGAGGCACAATTCCACCATTAGGTGGTTTAAAACAGGTTTTTATTAAATATAACCACCATCCGTGGAATCCTAGTGTTCGCAAATGAGAACAATAGCAGGTGATTAAAATAGGGTTTTTTTATCATCAATCATCACAATATTATGTGAACTGCCTCAATTCTAGAGTAATGCTTTTTAATCGCAGTCCAAATAACCTTTTGGAAAAAAAATATCAACCTCCATTTAGTAGCCAGATGCTTTTTGACCTAGATCTGAACGGCCAACTAGCTTGTTCAACTAATTATGAAGGCGCCTGGTACCAAACAGTTGAACAGTGAATAAAATAACAAAGCGAAGTCCAGCACTGAGGAAACGAGCTTTCCAGGAAATGCTACACCGGGCACTTCCGGAATTGCTACTGGCGTTCAGATACAGGTTGCCGCATGGTTCATTTAACGTTGAATCAACATGAATTTAATTGTTTCTGCATCAAAGATTTTCCATTGCAGCGTGTTGTTAACCGCATGGTTCCCTTGCAGCGCAGTCTTTGTCGGTTCTCGATACGAAGCTCAATTCCTGTATGACACACATTAATTATCCTCTCCATCGCTGCAGGACAGCGCAACCGGCAACAGGAGAGATGCTCGAATGTTTTCCTTCCGGTAAAATAAGCATCGCAGTGACATCGTATAGCCCACAGCAACACGGATGAGAAAATGACGATGGGAAGAAGGAGAAGACTGATGGGAGAAAAATCGCATGAAAAACGTTACAATTTCTTCTCGTTTATTGAATTTTTAAGCCACAGCCGACATAGGAAATGAAAGAATGCTTTTACCGAGTCGTCTTGGTCTCAGAGCTGTTCGTACATTACAATTTCATGCCGTCATTAAGAACGTGACACGGCGAAATTATAAATTTCCGTTTTCCTCTTTCCTCCGCCGCTTTCAGAATTCCGGAGTTTCAACTACCTACGAAGAAAATGGGTGGATGGGTTGTTTTCGATTTACGCTGCTCCACGAACGAGCTTGTTTCGTCAGATTCAATGTTAGGTAGGTACTATGTGTCTACTGCAACTAGGACAATCGTGCCATTTTGACGAAGTTTGAGCTCTGTCATGCACCAGGTTCTTCCCGACGCTCTGGACTGATGAGATTGTCGGTACCGGAGATGATTAAATTATGAGGTAAATAAAGCGGTTTAGCGATGTTTCTACGTTAGGGTGTGTCTCACTTTAAATATTGGTAAAAATCAAGCAAACATTATATAATACAGTTACTTCGTTTGGGTTCAGCTTGGATAGGACTATAATCTGTTCTTTCACTCAAATAATTATTAAAAATAGATGATAGTTAAACTGCAATTTGTTATTCGCAGTGTTTATCTTCAAAAATATAAAAAAGGGGTGGGCGTAGCGTATTGGTAAATCGATTGCCTTGTACGCAGGGCACCTGGGTTCGAATCCCGACTCCGCACATAGGGTTAGAAATTTTTCATAAGAGATCTTTCTTACCCGAAGAGGCGAATGACCTTAAGGTTAAAACCTCTATAATCGAAATAAAAAAAATATAAAATTTTAAGCTGTGTTACATATATTTATATGTAGTCATTGAGTCAAAATCCGGTAAATGCACTTGTCTTCAATATATTGAATGATGCTACCGTAAACGTCAAACCAAGCAACCGCCATTCCATTCAATGCAAATATTCATACAGGATTTTTACACAATGTAAGCGATAATAACTAATGTTTGTTATTCAGGGAAATATGTAAATAAAATGAATGATGTTCAATCGAATAATTGACATCTGCAATTGAATGATTATTCGTTTTACTCAGCACGACTCGCAGCTCAAAGTTTCAATTTTTTTTTTATTTCGATTATAGAGGTTTTAACCTTAAGGTCATTCGCCTCTTCGGGTTAGAAAAGTCTCTTATGAAAAATTTCTAACCCTATGTGCGGGGTCGGGACTCGAACCCAGGTGCGCTGCGTACAAGGCAATCGATTTACCAATGCGCTACGCCCACCCCCTTTCAATATTTTATTGCAGTTTGAATACATCTGATAATAATATATCAAATTTTAAACTAATGAACTATCATTACCGTCTTTCATCTCACTTTGGGTTTTTGTAACTGCAAGTAATAGGCTGCAACTGAACCATGAAATCTTATGATATTAGCACTAAATGCTTACAGGGTAATAAAACTGTCTGTTTACCCTAGAAAGTCATTGTTTCGAGCGAATTTATATATTTTTTACACCCGTCGTATAGAACTTTTTTTAGTCGAAACGGCTAGTTTGTGTGGACGAGGTTTTTGATATTCTTGAAATTTGAAAGTGAGATACACCCTAATTTGCGGACATGGAAGGCAAATCAACGCCAACACTGGGTGGGCCAGGTTAGCCCCCAGCGGGTAATGTGTATAACGATGATAAATTCGAATCTTTGCTGCTCCGATGAACTTTTACGCTTCTTGTGTGCATGTACAAGCCGCAGCAGCTTTTAGGGATTCACGTTTTGCTGTTCCTTCGGCCTGATTATTTCAAATTAGTATATTTGCGGTTGGCTGTTTTTAATTACATGAAAGTAAACAAGTTTTTAACATTTTCTTCCAATGCTTCAATGCTAAGATTCAGAAACACGGCGCAAAAAAAAAAATGAATGTAATGTATAATATAATACAAATAAATCGTTTGAACACGTAACCTTCAATAGTTTGATTTATAGCACAAAGCTTGTTTCAATCCACCTAGTGGTGCAATTGTCCTTTGGAAATGTCTATCACGTTCTTAGTACACTTTGCACCTATATACAATTGCTCGTCTGCCACGAATTTAATTAGTAATGTGTCAACTCTAAAACAATTGAAATAAGACAAAATAATTTGCTTAAGAGATACTTAACCACTATAGAGCACTATAAAAGTGTCATACAAATCAACACAAAATTGCATATTAAATCAAAATCCTACCTACGTCGATGGAAGAAGCAATTTTAGATATACAAAATACAGTGAAAAGTGAGTGAGTGATAGTGGTTTCGAGAAAAATGCAGTTAAAGTTTTTAGTACACTCAGATTATACGGTAATGGTCGTATTTTCGCCTTTTTTATTATCATCTTAGTGATTTGAAGCCGTTGGTTAGAGCAGCGTCTGCCATCTTTGTTCACGGCTTTGAGTTGAATGGTAGCGCAACAATAAAAGCACTTGATTCAAGTTTTCGTTGTACTTAAACACGAGCATTTCACCGTTTCGAGGTTGTTGTGGTAGTATCTTGCTTCTTAAAAATGAAGCAAAGCTGTTGACGGCTGAGGCATCCTCCATAATAGGGCGATAGTCGGCACTTCAGAAGACATATGACTGGTGGGTGAAGGTGATGGGGATGAGAGAGTGCTGGTTTGAGTGGGACCTTAGGAGGGTTTAATGGGAAGATCAGAGGAGAATGGTGTGATATATGGGGGGTCTGCGCCGTACATCCCTAGGCGTAGGCCTTTGTTAAAATCTAGAAAACTAAAAAAATGCCGGAAATAACTTGACGATTTTCAGAGCGATAACCTCTCTATATGAGAAAGGAAAAATGTACCAATCTTCTTAAATTTTTTCTTTAAATTTTATTCGATTCCCTTCGGGCCCGAGGAAGATCACCCAATGTCCCGGTTCGAGATGTACTAGCAAGCCGCGATCCCCTCTACATGTCCCTTATATACACGTTCCTAAAACCATCAATATCCAAATTTAACTGCCCCTATCATCTCCTATCATTCCCAGAGGGGCCCTCTTCCGCTTATCGTACCCCAACGATGATCTGATGCGACTCCAATACAAGACAAAACATCTGTCGAATGACCCAACAACACGAGACCTGCAGTACAACATCACACGCGCAATGCGGTGTGTTTCCGATCCGCATCTGAGCCGTACTACGAAATCGTCTGGAGGAACCCCTGCCGGCTCGAGGAAGACCGCCCGGCGTCCCAATACATGATGCATCCGTTGATTCAAGATGCCGAAAACTGAAAGTTTATATTCCCCCCTCTGTCAGCCTTATCCACCCTCTCTCCCATGTCTCTGATACACAGATGTAGGACTTCACCCCCCACTTGAATATCTTCCAAAATCTTAGGTGAGCCCTATCTTCTAGTTTTAGTTGATCAATATTTAATCTCGTTAAGAAATGCCCAACAGTACCAATACTTAAAAATCCCCCCAATCTTAGTAAAATTGATCCCTCCTAGTTAATAAGCTTGTAAAATGTTCTGCTTAGTTAATAATTAATTGCTCCAACAATCTCCCTTCTAAAAATCATAAAGTGCATAGCTATACAAAGAACACACAAAATGAACCCCCCCCCAATCTTACGAATGTTATATTATCCCCTCTTGTATATGTATAAGTTAGCTGCAAAATTCCTTTAGTTTCATTATATAAAAACAAAATTATATTAAATAAAAAAAATGGAATCAAGAACCGTCGTAGCACTCAAAGCAACTTTGGTTAGTCAGTGTAATTTTGCATTTTAATAAGTTTTGCATAATTTTGATATCATTGTGGTCCCAGTTTATAAAACTACAAGGGGCAGCCCTATGGGGTTGCACGAACTGTAGACGTAGGACTATACTACTTAATGTAAAATATTTATTTTCTTAGTACTTAGTGTGTGGGAAAAACACCCGGACCGGTGAAGAAAAATCAAATTTTAGACAATATAATCACATCTCATGTATAGAACAAGCTTTCTAGTTGCTCTCAAACAGATCCTAAAAGTTCAAACACACATGGATAACCCCAAGTTTGTAGATGTATTTCGATGCCACAGGATTGTAAAATGGTTAATATTACGTCATGAAAATTCAATTCTTCCGTGACAATTTTTTTTTGCCTGCAAAATGCCCTGTGTGTATGCAAAGCTCATGATTTGTTGGGATATTAGCATCAGAGCTGCAAATTTTCAACAGGTAGTTTTGATCTTGAAGGAAAGACAAATCTCAAATCATGCCCTACTATGTTCAATTTGCAGTCTTTAGTTGGCATCATTCATTCAAACAGCCGAGCTGCTCAATCATTTTCCAATCATTTTCAATATCATCGACCCTGTGAATATCACTCTACTTGGGTATCGACTAGGTTTTTCAAGCGAAACTACTCTGAACATACTTCTTGCTGTTCATGTAAGCTTGAAAACGCATAACATTCCAACATTTGAGCTAAACTGGCATCTACAGAGCACATGACAACTTTGGTTAGTGAATGAAAAAGCATCAATTTGAAATGAAGACGACGGTTTGGTCATGAAAATCCCGCCAACTTGAAAGCGAATGATTAAGGGAGGCTTTGATTTTGAATCACAGTTGGGGTTGAATTGAACTAGAAGTTGGCATTTGAAAATGAAAATTTGCACCACTGATTAGCATTGATCGGAAAATGCTTTCCAACACTGCGCATTGCATACATACAGAACATTTTGCAGGTCACCAGAAGTTGTTCATTTTACCACCGTCACATGTTCATTTTACCCACTCGCTATAAACATGTCTCATTTTTTGACATGTTTAAAAATCAAGAATCATGTTTGAAAAAAATGTGTTCATGACGAAGTATTTTTACCAGATATGTACAAAACATGTCTAACAAGAAACATAAGGTGATTGTAATATCTCATTCACTTATTAGTTAGAAAATAATGTGTTTGCTTAACGTGTTCATTTTACCGCCAGTTCCCCTACCTACCAACACATACGCCCCAATCATTGAACTCAAAATTACAATGCAAAATGAGTCAACGCTGATGATGATGGCTAGAGCGAAAGAGACAACTAGTACCACCACGACACTATTAGCGCATTTCACCAAAATTCCACGCGGCCTTTCCCGATTGAAAGGAACGGCCGCGCTTAGCCCATCTGTCATAATATCGTGATTTTGCATAGCGAAGGGCTGAATGATAACACATTTTATTCCAAAAAAAACAGCCCTGCGTTATGCAACACTTTGTGCAGGTTGATTATACCAGTTGCAAGTGGGGCCAAATTCACCAAGTTCCGTAAAATTTCTTTTAAATTACAGAATTGATAAAATTGCTTAGATGAGCTAAACTTATTAATCAAATCCTGTTTTAAAATTGTCCTTGCGTTTAAACCAAAATGGGAAGCTTATTACTACCACTACATTACTTAATTTCAAGCGCAAACAGCAAATACATGTGCTAGTTAAACCAAAAATTTACTGGCAACATTACAGCGGCATTTAGGAAGCAGTTGGAGCGTTCGCCTGTTGGACGACACAGGGTAGCGTCCCTCCACAGCCAGTGTAACGGACTTCTAGCTCAGCTACACTGGCTGTAAAAAACACAGCGCAGCGATCTGCTGCGCCAGCCGTTCAACAGGGAACTGAGCGTGTCTGGCCAAGTCCGTTCTTTAAATAGTCGATGATGACGTCATTCACAGAAGCGTTGCGCGCTAGGTACACCAATTCGTCGTACAGGGCTTGGGAAGCGCTATCTTCTGTCTGTTAATGCGCGATATTTTGACAAGGTTGTATATTATTTAATTTTTAATGCTATGATATCAAAAATATTTGGGTTTATCTATTGGAATCTATTCTTTGAAGTATTTCGGGGCGATTTGTGCAAAAAAATTGAAAATTTATCGTGAGATGGCTGAATTATATGCGTTTAAAATTGGACCACTTTTCGTTACATACCATTTTTGTAGAATTTGCAGAGTGCACCCCCATATCGAAAACAAAGACGTAGTCCTACGTCAAAAATTTACTCAGCGACCGCACTCTTCAATTCTTGGCTCTGGAATCGCAAGTCGGAACAGAAAAAAAATCACGAGCATCCCATGGGAAGTTTGTACTTTTAGTTTGAGACTAAGCAGAGAAGAGAAGCACCACTTCGAAAGTTCTCACAAAAACGAATCGGGTTTGTTGCTGGCTTTCATGACTTTGATTTGAGAGTGCACCCGTATGATGTAATACTTTTGGGAGTCGTATAAATTGTTGCGAACGGTAAGGTTGGTCCTCGTTAAAGTGTACAGTAAATAACAGAATATTGATTGTTGCATTTCGGATCACAGATTTTATTTTGAATGAAAACAATTCTGCAATGATACGAATTTTAATACAGCTGATGTTCTATTATTGAATCATCACAAAATTAATTGAATCAATTAATAATTATTCCATGTTAATGTAATTTTCAAACATTGTTATTATACAAAGTCTCGACAAACATATGATTACGGCCTAAAAGCCAACTGTCAAAATCCACTTTGAATGGAAATTCCAGACAAACCGTTACTGATCGAACACAGCTCACAACAGTTTATGAAAGAGAAAACTTTTCTCTTTCGTTTACTACCAACATCTGTGATTGGCGTGTAACGGTTTGTCCGGAATTTCCATTCAAAGTGGATTGTGACAGTTGGCTTTTAGGCCGTAATCATATGTTTGTCGAGAAGTATACGCGAACGGATTTCTAATACGTAATACGTAATACAGTAATGTTTCGATTATATCACGGTCGGTCTGTATTTTAGCGTGATATATTTGAAGCGTGATATATTCAAAACAAAACAAAAGATTACATTAAAGCATTCATCCATGTATTTCTATAAACAAAAAGTAATAAAAAGTTAAAGTTAGTCAAAAAGAATAAATTATATTAGGGTAATGAGCCTATTTTTTCCATGTTTCTATTTTCATACTACTCATTTGAAGCCGTTGGTTAGAGCAGCGGTCGCCATCTTTGTTCAACGCATTGGGTCAAATGGTATGGCATCAGCGGATAATTGTTCTCCACAAAGTTTCACTTTACGTATCCCGTAAAGTTTTTTAAAATTGTTTAACCACCCAAATCTAAACTTGAAGGAATCTGGCACGTTTAGATGTATTCGAATGGACTACGATTCAGTTCTCGTTGTTTCAACATCCATATAAATAGTCCCATATCCAATCGTTGATGTTGTCCTTCCAAAAGAAAAGATTTCACATCCATTCAAGAGAAAATACCATATCTCGGCATACCTAACATATCTATTTAATTTTGTTTTTCTCATCATTGTGTTAGATTTTCCTGCGGATGACAAAAAATTAAGCGCATAAAAAAGAAGTCATTTTTTTACCCACTACACCAGACGCCTTCTTAAGGACACGGCACTTAAGTTACGAAGAATTTAAAACAAATACTACTACTGAACTACTGTTTCTACTACTTAGACCTCTAAAAAGATTTCAGATTCATTCTTAAGAATTTATTCTTTAAGATAAAAGAATAAAAAAGTTCGACTTTTTGACCGACCCCATCATATATAAGCCGTTAACGAAATAGTCCGAAACCCAATAATAGGCTCATTGGCCTAAATGTAAATAAGCAAATCAATTGTAAAAATATCTTAAAAGTATCAGGACATAATATGTGGCTTAATTGGATCACAACGTAATGTGCCTTGTCTGTTTTTCAAAAAGCGTGATATAATCGAGACAAAACCGTGATATAATCGAGGGTGATATAAACGAGTATTGATATAAACGCATAGTGATATAATCGAAACATTACTGTATTTCAAAAGTTTTCTTCCATTTAATTCCACTATGTTTTGTTTATTGTTATTATAGGTAAAAGCATAAAACTGATCATTAACAAGCGCTAAAATAAATCGATTTTAAAGAAGGACTTTTCAAATTCAATTTTTTTCCATTATGTATTTGTCCGAATAAGAACAGTTTGCTAATAACTATGTCTTGTGATTCGAGTCGAGAATCCAATGAAACGATTCGAACCTTGCCGGCACAGCTCATACACGCGGTATAAACCAGCATTTACCATCACTGCGAACAGCAAAATGCTTCCAATTCACTTATTAGACAAACGGTCTCCTTCCGTGGTTCAAATCAAATGAGAGATGTAACAGCTATCCTATCAGCATCAGTAGCGATAATCTTATCCTTCTTCCAACAAAGTAGCCATGGCAACGAAGGAATTCGGTCAGATCTTTTTATACCAAGCGATGAAATGTGTTGGATGCTTATGAGTGCCGAGATTAGGTCTGAGTTAAGGAAAGTTGTGCAAATTTGTGAAAATTGTGTACGATTTCTCCGTTTTTGCAGATTTACGGATTTTTAAATTGTGTATTATTAAAATACACAAATAAAATTGTTAGATATTTTTAATTTGTCTGAATCGAGTGGTGTTCAAATCATGAAAATTCATGAACAATTAACAAAACATAAGCAAAAGCTTTGTTTATTTTCTTACTTTTTCACAATGTTTTTACAATAATACGGATTTTTAAATAGTGTACACTTATTCATTAAAGTTGCTAGAGTTTTCTGAATCGATAGGTATTTAAATGACGCAAATAAAAAAATAATTAATAGCACTGCAGTCATTTTAAATTATGCCACATTTTCGTGACACGGACCGAATTCCAAATTTTAGTTTTGCATCTAGCCTCAGTCTACATAAATTGAGTAAAGCATTTTTAATGCTAAAAACCCTTACACACATCCATAGAGACACACATATAGATATTTTTCGATTTCAACGAACTGAGTCGAATGATATGTGATACTCGGGTCTCCAACCCGGAATTAGGTTGACAATTTTCATAGTGATTGCCATTTCAAAATTTCATTTGTTTTAGAAAGAATAAGAATAGATTTTTGCGTGAAAAAACATGTAAATTGTTCTATATTATTATAAAGGAGTGTTTTTGTGCTAATGCGTATTTAAAGAGAATATTTAATTCCGCATCGCCATTTTACGTCATTTTCTAGGGGGTGGGCGTAGCGTAGTTGGTAAATCTATTGCCTTGTACGCAGAGCACCTGGGTTCGAGTCCCGGCTCCGCACATAGGGTTAGAAATATTTCAGAAGAGATTTTTCTAACCCGAAGAGGCGATAGACCTTCAGGTTAAAACCTCTATAATCGAAATAAAAAATACATCTATTTCCGTCCACTTTGAAAAAATATAGTTTAATAGTTTTCAACGAGCATTCAATTTTTCATTAAATTTAATCTGTACTTCATGCAGGATAGTGTATGGACTCCATACTCCGCTGCAATTTCCCAGAATCGGTCTGACGTATCTATTGTATAACGATTCATTTGTGTAAGCTGCCTATGATCGCATATTTGTCCCATTTTCTAAAGGATTTACTATCTTTATAGGACTGATTTGCGATCATAGGTACACAGAAAAAATATTTTTTTTTAGTTTATTTTCATGCACATATTTGGAGCATGAATATAAATGTAAAATTAAGTTCCATCACAAATACACACGACTTGTCGTGCTTTCTCCAACGAAATTTATTATATTCTTTTTTTTTAACCCTTAAAGGCGTAGATCAATTTTTTTCAAATTCTGTTAAAATTAATTCTTAGTTTCAATTCGTTACTGTGATAATTTTGAGATGATTTTCGCAACGTTGTTTTAAAACAACATTGCGCATTTAAGGGTTAAACGGAAAACCAATGCACTTCAATGTATTTTTATTCGAATATTGCTGTAAAATGAATGACATGTAATATTAAACGAATGAAAGTGTAAAATTGTATGTTTTTTGATGCTCCAATTGAGTGCACGTAATTTTCAATCAAATTTTTGATTCAATCTTTGTATGTTTACATTCGTATTGATTTACATGTCGTTTAAATTTCATTATTTTTTGGTGTGTAGAAGAGGTCTCATAAATTATAGCTGATGCATTCGAAAGAGGCCGGCATACTAACAGGTATACTTTTTTGTGCTTTGGTGTTCCAAAAATGTGAATTTGTTGTTTAAATCTAATAACATCGTAGATTTTTTCGTGTGCGATTTCATTCGCGTCCTGGGTATGTTTTATTTCCGTTAAGAGTTTTATGGCGTCTGCATATACAAACACTTTTTAATTCATTATAGTATAAAGGAAACATCTTTTGTGTCAAAGATCAAAAAGAAGGTCCAGCTGGAAACCCTGCGGAACTTAAAAGATGACTTAAATAGCTTCAGAAAGTACATTTTTAAACTGATAATTTCTTCACGTTTTATTCAATTTGACTTTAGATATTCTAGAAGTTTTGATTACATCCTGCTTACCTTATTGCTCTAGTCTATTGCCTTAAAAGTAAATGTTATGAAATCTAGAATTTAGATGTAGTTGAGCGGCCTGCAAAAAACAATGCTGTTCCTTTATTATTTGGTGCTTTGGAATTGCAGGGAAAAAATTAAAAAATTCTATTTTTTTGAATACGGGAATGCTAGAAATATTGCTGCTGTAGAAATTTTGGTTAGTTTTTTACCAGGTAACCACGAAACTTCATAGTTTTGTGGCTGCAGGTCAAATTTTCCTAGTATTGGAAGGGCTATAATATACAAGAAATAATATTTGGGTATTCCCTATTGCCGAAGCTATTTTTCAGAAGTAATTGAATGTAGAACAAGTGGGCCAATAAAAAACCTTCCAAAGCGTGTACTGGTTGGGCAACAGATTAATTTGCATGCCAATGAAGGTTTCCAATTAAATTTGGCAGTTTTGTTTCTGCAGGCCTGATACTGCTTTCAAACTAGCTGCACGCTAAGACAGTCCGATAAGAAGATACATCATTTAAAATTGCGGAGAAAGTTTCTAGTCCAGCAGCTATGGATTAAACAACTAGTTTGTTTCGGGCTGAGAAATAACGCAATTTGGTGGATATGAAGCGCATTTAGTGTCGGCTGTGCATACATTTTTTTCCTGGTATGTTTGGAATACTCCATAGATTACCCAGCATGATCCAACAAGATAGCTCTTAGCAACAGTTCAAACAACGCGAGCATTTTTGTCACGAAGTTTAGTGAATACACTTGACTAGTGGTATGAAATCAAAGTATTTACGCTTTATCTCTTGATTCCAGCCATTGAGTTTCTATTTGCGTATTCTGTGACCATATTCGAACCATGGTTTAGGACCTCTGAAACAAAGCATCACTTAAATGTTAGTCAGCTTGCCAGCCGTTTCCCAAGCCTTGGAACCCAGATTAACCCAATTCCCGCGCGTATTATCGTATGGCATTACCATACATGCATTGTGCAATTTTATAGTAATAGCTTGCTTGAACATATCCGAGTTTGTTCTTGTACTTATTGAACAGAGCATAGAGAAAGTTATTTTTTTAATGTATAATACATCACAATTCATTCAACTATCATATGTCGTAATCATAAAAATACTGAGAAAAAGTTATTCTTTTTTGGTTTGTCTCTCGCGGAAAAAGTTTTGGTTGCTGTTGAAAATCGAAATAGTGCGTCTTTCGATTTTGCTCCTATTTCCAGCGTGCGCAACTAAAGCGCTACTGGTGTAGATGATGGGCAAGTTGATTCTCATGACAGTTGGCATATACATAAGATGCGCATTAGTTTCTCATTCTGCAAATAGGGAAAAAACGAAAGGAGCAAGTTCAATATTTCGATTTTCAACTGCAACCAGCATAAGTTCAAGTTAATTTCAATTCCCTTGCCTGTTCCCTCAGAATGTGCTACAATGATAGCTATGACAGCTTGAACCAGCGGCTCTCATGGAGGTGAGGTGAACATTATCCTGATAAAATAGTGTCAAATTTTGGTAACCCATTCCTTAACATGGTTCGTTTGGCGAATAGTTGGACAAATTATACCATCCTAGAATGTAATCATTATTGTTTTTTCTCTGCTAATCTTCAGGGAGTTTATTTCGCCATTGCTTTTTTTGCAAAAAACGCCGTGGTGAATCTTTTTGTGTTGTTTCAGTTGACCATGCCCAATCGGACAAAACCGATCAGAATACAATGAGTGATCTGAAGGGTTTCGCTATAGCAGGTCTGTTAGTGATACAAATTCAGAAAGCATTTTCATTAGTGTCAACGCACAATCGTGTTGTTTTCCGCGCAAAACCAAATTGCACTTTTAATTTACTTTCACTAATTGCACAAATAGAAATTTTGTTTGATGTCCTAGTGCAATTTTTCTAGTTTTGATTTTTTTAAACGACCATAACGATAGCAACCTGAGTAATCATTATCTGCAACTTTGCAACCTCAATTGGAGAAAGTTTTAAAATCTGCATGGTCTGTTGATCGTGTTATGATAGCGGTAGATGCCATTCCGAAAAGTTGCACTAGAGGTTCTTCCAGGTATATGCCATCTTCGCAGGAGTAAATAACAAGGTATATATTTAGGTTATTAGCATACACTACTTTACGCCAACCATCACACATAAATTCTGCATCCTTGAGGAACAGCATGTACAGAAATGAATCCATTCTGCTTCCTTGTGTGACTCCTGATTTTTACCACCCACCATTTTGATTGACTAATTAAATGCCATCTCGTTAGTAGCCTTCTCGTTAAAAACATTAATTGTCTATTTGCCCGAAGTCCTCCTTTAAAGTGGCATCATTTACATTTCACTGGCAAATTATTCGTTCCACTAAAAGCAGAATACAGCAAAATTAATACATTTTGAGTTCAACCCTCAACGTTAATAAGAGAACAACAAGCACAAGTCATTAAAGGACAGCCTGTTGAGATGCGTTGATTCTCAGTTGCAGGCTGGATTGAAATCCAATATCTTTCCGCAGCCTTTAAAGGGCTGGTACATTGGATTCTGTCTTAGTTCAAATTCCAATAAGTTTAGCACAAGTTACTAGTTTATTCACAAAATAAGATCCATGCCACCATACCGAAAAAACTGGACAAACTGTGTGATAAACTCAAATCGTAGCCTCAAAAATCGGTCAGAACCCGGATCCGTTAACTTTACGGCAAGGTGTTGACAAAACTAGATAGGTGTGTTTGGATCGACGATGAAACTTATACCAAAGCCAATTTCAAATAAATATTGGGTCTCTAGAAAATTTTAATTTGTTTAGAGCATAAACTCTCGAAAAAATATGATTTGGCAAGGAGATTGTGCCTGTGGCAAGAAAATCAGCGTTTTTTGAGACGGATAAGACTAAGAATTCGGAAGTTAATAAAAGGGTTTTTATCCTTCATCAAGTCCCATGATGGTAAATATACGTTAGAGCCAGATATAACCAGCAGCCATAATTGCAAGGACTTGCTTCCATGGTAGAACGGCAATGGGGTCGAGCTCATTCCAAAAGAGTTGAATTTACAAAATTTTACCAAGTTCCATCCTCTAGAGACATATTGGATGAGCGGACACTGAAGACAATGGTGTAGACACCAGTGACACTGGTCGGACGAAAATTGGTAGAATTAGATTGCCAAGATCGTGACTGAAGAAGATGTGTACCGACTGATGGGCGGCGATGCGAGAATTTATTCATAATAGCAATGATTAAATGCTACAGTTATTTTGTGCTAAATTGGAATAGTTCAAAAACGTTACTTCGGGATTACGTTATTATTCCTGACTTATGAGAACTTTTCGACATAAAAGTCTAACTTTTGCTGTCGTAACTGAAATTTTAATTTATACTATTAATTTTGCAATCAATTAGAAATCATAGTTAAATGAGGTAAACTGCAACTAGAACTGTGAATTAATTGTACTGGTCTAGAGCAAAAGTTTGTGTCTAATAATCAAGCAGTTAGTAGAATGTTGGTTGGTTGTTGAAACCACCCGCAGTTGAAATGTTTTTCCTATGTTTTATCAGTTTTGGGCATAACTAATTCTCTTTACGGAAATCAGTAGATTGGTTTAGTGTATAGAACTGTCTAAATCACTGATAATTGTCAAGGCATGTGCCCCAAAATGAGTACTATCACTGATAGTTTTGCACTCCATTAATTACAACGAATAATGTATCGTGAAATAAATCTATCTTCAAAATCAGTTGCCAAGTCTCCTATAACTCGGCTAGATAAGGGTACTAAAAGAGCAGAAAGCAACAGAATTAAGATTTTTGATTACAGCATAGCATAGAGTTTGATTTTAAGCATCGACACACCCATGCGTCTACTCGTAAATATAAAGACGGTGATTTCGTAAGATTTTGCACTAAATATAGGTGCTTTATTGTTTGAAATAATTTTTTCTCAGATGTTCTTGAAAGTTGTGGTGAGTGGTGAGTAAGCGACAAGCCCGACCAATAACTTATTAACAGACGTGGTGAAATCAAATTATAAACCCTTGTTATTGCCGAGACTAAGCGACGTACGCCAGACCACGAATTAGAACTGTAGGCAGACGGCATATCAAGAAAGCTCTGCGCATGTGTTTTTAAAAATGATCTAGTACTATTAAAATCAGTATATAATTTTTCAACAACTACCGTTTCTCCACCAGTATAACGGCTTCCACTGGTATCTAAGAGAAGGATTGTTGAGCGTGAAATTAAAAGATATTGAAAAGATCATCCATATGATAATCACGTGCTATTTCTAGAATATTACGTACTAAATCAGTTATTTTATAGATAAATATTAAACAGCAAACAGAAACTAGACGTAACGCCAGAAACGTATAATGGACACCAATCAGAATTTTGTTTATGACACATTCTTAAAAAAACAATCATGTTTTTCATTCTTTGTAAATACTTTGAATTTTGTTCAGTAGTACAGAAGTTATACATAACCGTTAAACATATAATACCGCACTGTTGATCGATATTTTGCAATATATTAAATGTTTGATCATCCCCATCAAAGAACAAAACTCTTGAGTAAAGTTAGTTTCCAGTTAATAACGTACGAGTTTGCATCTACACTCTACAAAACTATGTATTCGATAGTCTTACAGCACACATAACTGAAAAACAATTCTCTCTCTTCTCAAATTATCACAGTTTTTCAAAGATGAAGCAATCATTACATTTACCGTGCGTAAGTTCATTATTCTTTCAAATTTGCGCTCGTGTCGAAATATAACCCATACACAAATACTTATAAGTGTGCAGTGTGGAATGAATATATGAGACAATTCTACAGTTGAGTGTATCATCTGATTCCCGTTATTTCCGGATAAATTTCTGGAGGCGATTGCATTTTGATTCTCGTCAAGTTTTAGCTCCAGGTTAGATATATCAAATACATATAAATTTATCAAAAGTGATGCATGGTATCTAAAACACCAGTACACTTGATTCTAAAATATTAACATAATTTCTTTTTACCAAAACAGCTTTTAGTTGAATAGCCGGGGCCCTTTTCGTGCGCCTCGAAGGAGCCGCCAGTGTTTTATCCACGATAGGGTTACTGTGCCATAATTCATCTTAGCTCCTGTATTCATCCCACCCATTTCAATGCATTAGAGCAGTGTCTGCTCTCTCTATTCAACGCATTAGGTCAAATGGTAGGATGAATAAGGGTTCGTTGTACTCGACTTTTCAGTTCGATCAAACTCGAGTATTTTACATTTTCCAAACCCAATTTTTTATGTTACTGCTCCTTAAGAACGAAGCAAGCCTGCTGATAACTATTTAAGCGCAAGCCAATCACTGTAAGCCGTGTTACAATCGAAATTGTGTGACATCCTGACTAATAAGATGAATATGGACTTGTCTACTCTAGATTGTAGAATTTAACTCTGACTATTTGTTGGCGTATTGCGTCACTTAAACCTGCTTTTATATCTTTCAAACACTACATGTATTTGAACATTTTATTGTGGCTTTGAGCAACTGTGCGTTCGGTATTCGAACCATCAAATAATTGTATAGACGAATCTTCTAAATTAAATAAACCGTTGTGTATAATACGCCCACACGGCATTAAACAGGTAGCTATTTCCACGAGCATTCAATATTATTTGTGAATTTCTAAAACGATTTCATGATTGTATGGGTCAAGCAGTGCGTTCATCTTTGTACACAAATTTTTCATTTTTTATTGTATATTTCAAAAACTGTCGGCTCCGTCAAGCTCACTCACCGAGGCGTGTGAAACAAACGATTTAAACAAATTTTCGAGAGTGAATGGAACAATCGGAAATAGTTTGAGGTCATCATCTTCGACGATACAGCAAATACCACTGAAGAACGAAGAGAAAATAGAGCAAGCTTCCTTGGGTCACACCCGAGCTGTATTACTTTTCCATCCTCCAAATAACGGCTATGTGGGGTAAAAAATAAGTCACGTGTTATAGGCAAAAACGACTTTTTACACAATTTAAAATAATTGTTATTGTAGGTCCTATGTGTGCTAAATGTACGCTGTAAACGAGTTACAAATATTTTTAATCTCGCCATTAAATCCTACTACTGAATATTTTTCAGGCTAAATAGGTCATAAAATCGGTGCAACATTGAGCTGTTGTGCCGATTAATAGCTTTCGATTACAAAACTATGATATCAGGATAAACTAGTAATTATACCGAGATTAACCAGCTTCCGGGTGAAAAGCTTCCTAATAAATATTCAATAATCGTAACATTAATAATAGTCATAATAATTAGTAATTAATACGAACCTGCTGTCGATTGAAGATAGTAAACTTCATTCATTAAAACACCATAATCATTATTATCCGCGTGTGTCCAACTTCAATGCTACCCTATTGTGCCGACTAACAGCTTCCAGCTGGGATCGGTTTTCGGCACATCACCACTGCACAGCATATAGGTATGTAATCCCTTATTTTACCCAGCTATGTTCCACTTTCAACACAACCGTCACCATTCGGTCTTGCAATCATGAATAATTTATTCCTCGCTCGCACTACTGCAATCTATAATCAATCACATTACGGCTCACTGACGAATGCTAAGCACACACTGTTGTGATTCACCACCGCGTTGGAACGCATCACATCAATAGCGGTCAGGATCACATCTAATCCATGCAAAATGATCATGCATATATTATTGTATACTCTTACACCGAGAATCAACACCAGCACATCGATTTTCTATACCCCCCCTGCTACATATATCGTAGAACACAAATAATCCTGTTGGAGGTTTCCGCTCTCGCTTTCCCGACGCCTCTAGTACTTGAAATGTAACTAACTCACTACACTGTGGTGATTTTGGTTGTTTCAGGAATATGACAATCCTTCCGGATAGGTTTATAACGAGGTCGGCACAGGATACAGCACTGCCAACACATGCACACTTACTAACAATAGAAGCAGCACGACAATGAAATTTTCACATCAAACTATTCATTGGTCACCGAATAGAATTTCACCTAGGGCAAAAAAGAAAGTATTCAGCATCGAAATTCACTGACATCGATTATTATCTCACCGAGGAATGGGCACACACCGCTGTTCTTTTCGAGGAAACCAACCGTGTTCTAGTGCTTTCTACATGTAGCTACTGTTTGGTTGATGTCTCGCGATTCACTGAAACCAGCAAATGGATGCAGCGAGAAAATTGCCATTACTTCTGTCCCAACAGTATAAGGACTAGGCCCAGTGAGAGAATGTCCTTAACCCACGTACCAGTGCGCATGAACCAGAGCAGATCGAGACACGCTGAGCTCGGAGAAAACTGCTGACTAGTATCTACAGATTCAACACATTACACAGGCTGGGCAATTATACACTAGTATTAACAGGATGCTGGACGATGCTCTTTCAGAGAATGCTGGATTGCGTTTCAACATCTACATATGCCGAAATTCTTTACACACTGACTTGGTGCCCTATCATATCGTTGGTAGTGAGTTGGATGTGATGGGAAAGCTTCGGGGACTGATGGGTAAATATTTTAAGCATGGGGGAATAATGTTACTGACTGAAAGTAGTTGACTTAGTTGTTTGAATAGAAGCGGAATATTATACCGTGAGCTACTGAAGGGAGTGGCGGAACATTTGACCATAGCTTTCTAACTATCTCAAAGTTAAACAAGATAAATTTGCAAAGTGGTTCCAAGAGAAAATAGAATGAGGAATATTAATTTCAGCGTAAGTCAATCTGATGGTATTAAAGTAATCCATAATCAAAGATTGGTATGGTCTTAGAGCTAGCGATAACCCATTGCATCAATTCGACCTTCTGTTTTAACATAATTCGAATGCAATTCTCATTATGCCCGATCATCGCAGTGCCAATGCTACGATAAACTATTGAAACTAGGAATCCTTCCTGGTCGAGGCATAAATAGTATATGACTGGCTCATGAGACTCTACCTTCTATAGCATGAGACCGGTAGATTTTTTTCCAGTACTTTCGGAATTAGGTTGACTTCAGTTCCTATGGTTCCTATGCAACTTTATCAACAAAAATTTTAACGACACTTTATATGCCACAAAACATAATCAACACACAACATATAGATATCTTATGCCATTTCACTAGATTAAAACGGAGTCCCGTACTATTGGAATTGTGTAGATTTCGAGTAACCGGTCTAAACTTGCTGACATGCGTTTCGAAGACTGGTATTACTCGTCGAACAGTTCAGTAACATGTCTGTTAGTGTGTGTATGTAGACGAATGTGTCAATGAAACGGTTTTACGTCGAGGGCTGTCGAGAGCCGCACCATGCCCCAGCGCCTACGTTGCTCACTGGTTTCTTTAGATAAATACTTTTCGAACCTTGATTAGGGCATTTGTATGTATCAATGTAGAAGTGAATAGGGCGATCGGTAGAAATGAGCAAATCGAAAGAACAAACCTTATGACTGCGGTACATCAACACAGCTGTTTCGAAGGCCTTTCTACTTGTCCAATCTTAAGCGAAAATGATCTTTGCGTAATGCTTAAAGGAAAAGTGTAACCAGATAAGTGGAAATAAAGTTATCATACAATTCGCCACAAAGTTTGTTGCTGTAAATAATTGCTGTAAATAATCATAAATAATTGCATGTTGAAGACACCGCAACAGTGGTATAGCCAAGAGGAGGGGATAAAATTAATTGGATTGAAGAAAAAAACTTATTATACATCTTGTAACTGCTCGCGTAGTCGGGATCTCATAGTTGTCAAATCATATCAGTATAGTGTAAAATATCCGCATGAGAAGACTCCAATAGAAATTGTTGCCGGCGTTCTGAAACTAATCATAAACGTAAGACTTCCAGAAATAGGTTGAATTCTTACAAAATTGCATACATTTCAACATTTGCTAAAAATGTTTTTTAAGAATAAATAAAGTTGAGACGAAAATAACAATTTCGGAAAGTAGAAAGAAAATTATAAAAAAAAACTAGCAAAACCCTTCGCGCGTTACTGCGACTTTCAACGAAATAGGAGGAAAACACAATTTGTTCCGAAGCGCCATCTAGCGGGCAGATAATTCCCAATCAATAGCACACAAACACACTCCATAATACCTACTATGTATAAATTTTGGCAGCAATCGGTTAAACGGTTTAGGAGTCCATAAATCATATATATATATATATATATATATATATATATATATATATATATATATATATATATATATATATATATATATATATATATATATATATATATATATATATATATATATATATATATATATATATATATATATATATATATATATATATATATATATATATATATATATATATATATATATATATATATATATATATATATATATATATATATATATATACGAATGACAAATAAAAGGTGTGAAAGATGTGCCTCAGTGCGAAAAAATGGAAGAAATTGGTGAAACAATTGCGAAAATTCTGCTGATAGTTCAAGGTATGAAATTTCATACGCTAGGCTGAACCGATATCTTTTTTTCCTAAGGCAAAATTATTTTCTCTTTAGGACTCTTTAGTCAAGTGTCAAGTTTTTATTTTAAAATTCATGAACTCACGCCGTCGACAAAATGTGAAATTTATTATTTATAAACAACAGCAGAGATATATAGTATACAATAATATCAAAATAATACTCTCAAAAACATTACTGAAAACATCATGTCTCAAACAAAATTTGTTTGAAAAGTTAATTATTCATGACTCCAATACTTCTAGGAGGGCTTAAGACCAAAAAATATAGAGATATGCTGTTTAACGTTTAAGGGTCCATAAGCC
Source organism: Topomyia yanbarensis (assembly GCF_030247195.1). Taxonomy (NCBI): domain Eukaryota; kingdom Metazoa; phylum Arthropoda; class Insecta; order Diptera; family Culicidae; genus Topomyia; species Topomyia yanbarensis. Next base: position 170,855,713 of record NC_080672.1, read on the forward strand.
ATTCCAATACTGTTCGTGTAATTGAAGAAAGGATCTTTCAACACGCTCATAACGGCAACATGGCTTCGCTCTCTGCTGTACCTGATTCGTCATCCAATAGCATCGAGGTATACTACCAGAATATTGTTGGCTTAATTTCATCAATGGACAGCTATTTACTCGCAACCACGGGCTACTGTTATGACGTCATTGCCTTAACCGAAACGTGGCTCGACAACCGTACTCTGTCTCGCCAGGTGTTTGGTGCAACATTCGATGCCTACCGCTGTGATCGCAATGCCCTCAATAGCCACAAGACATCAGGTGGTGGTGTACTTATCGCCGTTCGCCAAGTTATAAAACCCGAGTGATCAACGATGAGCTGTGGGCGAGTTCCGAGCAAGTGCGGATATCAGTGAATCTTGTCGATCGCATCCTGTTCCTTCGTGTCGTGTATTTTCCACCTGATCAACTTATCAACAATGCCAGTTGTTTTTTGGACAACAACAGCAGCGCAACTCTTCGGCAAACTAATAATGTCATCAACGAGAACGGACGTACATTGCACCTCTTCTTTGTAAGTGCCCGGGACTACGCTCCGTACTGCTGCACTGCTGCGACTCCTTTAGTCCAGCATTTACGTCATCAACCCCGCTACATCTTGTACCCCAAGAAGCAATTGTAACATGCTGAAAGTTTGAGATGTTCTACAATTGCAATACAATATATTTTCAGATTTGATGTTCGAAAAATAATTTTAAGCATATTTCAATTGATTGTGTAACATATCGCTGTTGATCTGCATTATAAGTCCGAGATGAACTGCCGTTCTACGCATAATTGTCCCATGTATATATAGGAATCCCATAGAACATGGGACAATTGGTCAGTGTTAAGTCAGACCGGACCAAGTCGCAAAACAACAAAAAATGAGTTAATGATAGCACTGGATAAAGAATTTCTTCATCTACATTCCACTTTTACCAGATTTGAAATATGAAACAAAAAACAAGAATTATGGTAAAAATTATTTTCCAATTATAATGTAAAGGATGCTGCGATTCAAACTTTAAACGCGTTTTTCTCAAAATCAATGCACTGCCACTTAGTCCGGTCTGACCTAACACCGACCAATTAAGCTTATAACGGAAGTGAACCTTGTAGTAACATGATCTAAAACACCATTACTAGCTGTGCAACTGATCAGAAACTACTGCTACGTTTCAAAAGCAGTCAAACAAATTGCACAAAAAAATTCATTATTGTGAGATGATGAAGTTTTTCTTTGGAATATATTTAAGTAACTGATCAGAGGCAGCAATATGTTGCACCAGCAGTTCAACTAGTTGCATCAATCGTCATATTCTATAGGAACAGTTCATTTTATTGCTAGTGCAACTTGTATCCGCAACTCAATATCAAATTACTTGCATTCTTGAGTTTATGTTACAGCTTGTGTATTTTGCTTATGAAACTTAATGTCATAAGCACATAAACATAAGAACGTACAGCGTGCAGCTATTTTGAATAAAAACAAACAAAATTAAATTAACTAACTTCCCGCTTATTTCAAGTAACAATTGATTGAAAATGAGTCTGCAAATATTTTGGTTGCGCTTTCTTATTAATATTGACCAAAACTCTAGAAAATAAATTTTGATAAATTTGTGATATGCGAATAAAAATACAATTTCACAATGGGGCGTGAGAATTTGATAGGTAGAATTGTGTGTTCCATAGCAAAAATACAGTTAGTTGTAATTTTTTTCCGTAAGAACACAATCACAAGATCAATTATTCTCCTCTTGGAACATAAACATGATAAATATTTCCCTTTAAGAAGACATGACATTTTGCGATGATGAATATTTTTCTGCATTCGTTATGCAACATTTTTATTAGAAATTAAGTTCAATATGTTTTTGTAAGAATTCGTATACACTATGTAGGGTAAATAGCACAACTGTTGCTTTAAAATTTTCAAGATGTTACACATCATACAAGCAATCTGCGCTTTTTTCCGTAACACAATTGTATACCAAATAAATTACATAAACACTACGATAAGTTGCATAATCACTTGAGAAACGCAATTGAGCGACAAAGTGTGTAGCTTGGGAGTCAAAGGGAACCTAGGAGTGAATTATTTAGACGTCTCAAGTTCAATCATCTACGATTTTAAAAACGCAGAATACGACTGCATCGTTAGCACGCAATCCCTTCCTGCTGGAAAAAGCAGCGCACATGTTTCCATTTCATAAAAAGGAAACAAATCGAACATTGATAATTATCGGGGAATGTCGTGTTTAAGTGCCGCATCAAAACTATTCGAGCTGGTTATTTAAGACCCTATTTTCTTTCACTGCAAACAATACATCCCAGACGACCAACACTGTTTTATGCTTAAATGACCGACAACGACTAACCTGCTCTCGTTCACAGCATATGTTCTCTATGGATTCGCTGACGGATTACAAACCGATGCTATTTACATGGATCTATCTGCGGTCTTCGACAAAATCAATTATGATATCGTAATAGCAAAGCTGGACAAACTAGGTATTCATGGACAACTCCTGCGCTGGTTTCTTTCCTAGCTCGATGGAAGGCAACTCTAAATCAGTATTGAAAACTCTCTATTTGCACCATTCTTCGTTACATCCGGTATCTTACAAGAAAGCCATCTCGATACAGTGATATTTCTCCGCTACTTTAATGACGTCAACATCAAATTCAAGGACCTCGCCTTTCTTTCGCCGACGACATGAACATTTTTCAACAAATACGGGATAAAACCGATGCCCAGTGTCTTCAGAGTGAGCTGGAGAGATTTAGTACATGGTGTAATCTAAACAGAATTGTTTTAAGCCCGAGTAAATGCTCAATCGTTACGTTCACACGGAAACGCTATCCGATTCAGCTTAATTATTTCTTCGACTCGAGCATTCCATGACACTCACATGTCAAGGATTTTGGCGTCATCATGGATTCGGCACTAACGTTCAAGCCACATACATTATTCATTGTGGATAAAGCATCAAGACAGCTTGAGTTCATCTTCCGAATAGCGACAAACTTAAGGGACGTATACTTTTAAAAAATCACTCTGTTGCGCGCTGGTTCGCTCAACCCTGGAATATTGTTCTGTTGTTTTGGATCCGTACTAGCAGAACGGCGTCGACAGAATCTAGGCCATCCAACGCCGGTTCATACGCTTTGCATCTTCCGCGACATCTTCCTTGGCAAAACAGATTTCAGCTGCCGAGCTACGAAAACCGTTGTCGGTTAATACAGCTCGACACTCTAAGCATCCGGAGGGACTGCTCTCGAACCCTGTTCGTTACGGACGCACTGTCTGCCAAGGTGGATTGCTCTACATTCCTCGGACGCCTGGATCTTCAAGCTCGCGTGTGAGCTTTACGCAATAACTCTCTTCTGCGAGTGCCGGTCAGGAGAACCAATTACACGGTGCTACAGTAACGTTGTAGTTTTCAAGTAACCTAGAATAGGCCGTAGATCTCCTCGCCAAATGCATCACAAGACAATTTTTGGAAAATATTTTAGACCCTCAAAATCTTGATTTATGGCAAAAAAAAACAATTTTTCGGGACTTTCGCAATAAAAAAAATTCTACGCGGTCATTTTTCAACCGATTGTAAATTTTTTGAATGTTCTGGAAAGAAGAAAAGATGGACTTTCCAACAGCATGTTATTTTTATCCAATTTTAAACTCAAAATTCACACACATACTTTTGAATGCCGTAATCGAGTAAAAAAATAATTTTCCCCTTAAAAGTTCATGCGAGCGAATTTCTTATTTGGAACAAATAATACCTCTGCCATCATAGGTCGTTGTATGCGAAACTAAATTTTCTTCCTAATTTTTATTTAACAAAGACGCTTTTTAATAAAAACGTGTATTCATACTTTAAAAGAAAAAATCGCGAAATAATGGGTACTTTTATATTGTTGTCCCAAAACCCAGTAGTACTTTTAATTTCTTCTTCTTTCCTATATATATATATATATGTATATATATATATATATATATATATATATATATATATATATATATATATATATATATATATATATATATATATATATATATATATATATATATATATATATATATATATATATATATATATATATATATATATATATATATATATATATATATATATATATATATATATATATATATATATATATATATATATATATATATATATATATATATATATATGTATATATATATATATATATATATATATATATATATATATATATATATATATATATATATATATATATATATATATATATATATATATATATATATATATATATATATATATATATATATATATATATATATATTGTTGTGACCGGTAAGTTAGTTTTCCTTATGGCGGCACCAGGCGCAGTAGGTGGCAAAGGATTTCTTTGAGGACTCACTAGGTGTTACAACGGTACGTAGTTTAATGCACCTTTTTTATTCTTCTCCGTATCGCAGCTTTATTACTCGGTGGCTCAACTAGAAGTAATTGTACATGACAGTTCATCCCTATTCTATGCCAAAATTCAATGTATGTGCAGCGGTACCCAAGGTACCAATGAATAAAAAATGTGCAGGGCTCGCTATATCGTTAGTGAAATCTAGTACCTTCTATAATTAATACTACCCTGAACATCGCCACCACCTTGAAATGTCAATTTCAATTAATCATAACTCAAATTTGATATTCAGAAACTTAACGCTAACATAATTTATAAATTCAAACACTTTTAATTCTGATGCGATTATAAATCGGGGTTTCTGCTCAACGGTGTCGTCGTTTCCTGATGAATCGTTTCTAGCATCGTTTCAGGATTAGTCGGTTCAGCAGGATCTATCGGCAACAAACAAATTTTCACGATCGGTCGTTTTATGATTCCTTTACTGGTTTTCAGAGTGACTACACGAGTCAAATCGTCTTCTCCTGGGTGGATCTCCAAGATTCTGGCAAGCGGCCACTTCAGGGGAGCCTGACATTCGTCCACGATGAGCACCTGTCGTCCCGGGAGAATTTCCGTGTTTGCATTGCAAATTTTATGGTCCCTTTGAAGCTCCTGCAGGTATTCCGTTCTCCACCGGTGCCAAAATTGTTGATGTAGTTGCTGAATTCGCTGATAGTGATCTAAACGGCTACTGGCCATGCAGTGTATATCGGGTTCTGGAAGTGCGTGCATCGAGGATCCAATTAAAAAGTGCCCTGGGGTTAAAGCAGTGAAATCGCTCGGGTCCTCAGACATCGGTGTTAATGGTCGCGAATTCATACTTGCTTCGATTTGCGACAATACTGTGGCCATGTCTTCAAACGACAATCGAACATTTCCTAGTTGGCGTTGGAGATGTTTTTTAGCAACTTTGACTGCCGCTTCCCAAAGGCCTCCAAAGTGAGGTGCCTTTGGAGGAGTCATGTGCCAGGTTATTCCTTTATTGGACAAATGCGACTGGATCGCTTCCATCACTCGATCATTCTGCAACATCAGGTACAAGTCCCTCAGCTCATTTCTGGCACCTTCAAAATTTTTGCCGTTATCGGAATGGATATGCTTTGGCAATCCACGGCGCGAAATGAATCTGCGAAGTGCAGCCAGAAACGCTGACGTTGTGAGATCAGATACGAGCTCAATATGTACCGCTTTTGTGGAAAAACATACAAAAATGCAGATGTATGCCTTAGTTGGGGCAGCGCGTTTGTGGGGTGGTTTTAAGTAAAGAGGTCCAGCGTAGTCGATACCAGTTACTGTAAATGGCCTGCTCGGAGTGACTCGGGCTACGGGTAGCTGACCTGTCTGTTGTTGGGCTGGGACGGGATTAACCTTTGCACATGGAAGGCATTTTCTAATGACGCTGTGTATTAATCGTCTTCCGTGCACAGGCCAATATTGCTCACGCATAGCAGCAAGTGTTAATTGGCCGCCACCATGTAACATTTTCAGATGATAATGTCTGGCAATCATCTGGGATAGTGGATGGAAGCTGGGTAATAGACATGGATGCTTACTTGAAAAGGTCTGGTCTGAAAATCTTAACCTCCCCCCTACTCGTATCGTACCCTCTTGGTCTATAAAGGGGTTCAGAGATCGTATTTGTGAGTGCTTTGACACATATTTTCCTACTTTCAGATCGTTTATTTCCTGCTTAAATGCGTCGATTTGGGCGAGCTGAATCAAGCGAATTTCAGCATCACTTAATTGTTGAGTCGTCAATAATTTACCGGCGCCTTGAACCGTACTGTCCTGAGGTTGCGCTCGCGCCTTTTCGCGAATATTACGAACAAATCTGAGGCAGTGGGCCGCTACACGAACGAGTTTGCTGAATGACGAATACCGGCAGAAAATTGGATTAGTGAATGGTTTGGTGCGTAATATAGGAGCGACGACTCTACGAATTTCGACGTTATCTAAAACCGCAGGAATAGGAGCAGTCTCCGGCCAATGCTTTTCTGAAAGTCGAAGCCATTCTGGACCATACTTCCAAAGGTAACTTGCAAGAAATTCCTCCACACTCATTCCACGGGAAACTAAATCAGCTGGGTTTTCGTTGCCAGCTATATGGCTCCATCGATACCCATGAGTGTTGGCTTGTATCTCAGAAACTCTGTTGGCGACAAATGTTTTCCAAGTATGTGGAGGCGCCTGAAGCCATTGAATTGTTATCGTCGAATCGGACCAAAACCGGGCATCTGAAACTTCCATTTGTAGTGCCTTCACAACGTGCGAGAAAAGCTGAGATCCGACGACGGCTGCGCATAGCTCGAGCCTGGGAAGCGTGATGCGTTTTAAAGGTGCCACGCGAGATTTCGATGCTAGCAGTTGGACCCTGATATTACCGTGATTGTCGATGGACCTCGCGTAAACGCATGCTCCATATGCACTTTCTGAGGCGTCCGAGAAAGTATGCAGTTGGACTTTCGAATTTGGCAGGAATGCGTAGCGATCTACTGTGTATTCAGCTATCTTAGGAAGTTGTTGCTGATATTGGTTCCACTTTTCTTGCACGATATCTGGTACAGAATCGTCCCAATCGCAGTGCAGCAGCCATAATTCCTGCATTAGCATTTTTCCTCGAATTACTACTGGAGCGATCAACCCCAGTGGATCAAATAATTGTGAAATTGATGACAAAATTTTTCGCTTGGTGTCAGCTACGGCCTCTCGATCAATTTTCGAATCAAAACGTAATTTGTCGGTTTCCGGTTCCCATCCAATGCCTAGGGCGCTTATTGATTCTTCTGGTGCAAACATTAGTGCGGATTGTGTACCGATCTGGTCCGGTTCAAGTCCTTGCAGTATTTCGAGCTTGTTAGATGTCCACTTTCGCAGAGTGAATCCGCCTTTGGTGAGCAAACTGTCCAGTTCCTCTCGTAATTGCAAAGCTTCGTCGATTGATTGGGCACCTCCTAGACAATCATCCACATAGAACCCCTTCTGGAGAGTTTGTGCAGCCATGGGATATGCAGCACCTTCATCCCGGGCTAATTGTTGAAGTGTACGAGTTGCCAAAAATGAAGACGGGGCGAGGCCATAAGTTACGGTTAATAACTCGTACGCTTGAATGGGCCCTGAATCACCAAATCTCCAAAAAATGCGCTGGTATGGAGTGTCATCCGAATGCACTAGCACTTGACGGTACATTTTGGCGATGTCTGCTACAACTGCAACTGGAAACGTTCTAAATCGAAGAACAATCGAGAGTAGGTCGTCCTGTACAACCGGTCCAACGCGGAGTGCATCATTCAGCGAGAACCCCGTTGATGTCTTGGCGGAGCCATCGAAGACGACGCGTACCTTAGTCGTCGTGCTGGAGTGTTTGATGACTGGATGATGTGGAAGGTAAAGGCATTTATTAGCAGACTGTTCGGACGGTTGCAGAAGTCTCATATGGCCCAATGTGATGTACTCCTGCATAAATCTATGGTATTCGACTTTTAATCGGGTGTCACGTTCTAGCCTCCGTTCTAACAATTTGAATCGTCGTAGTGCTGATGACTTGGACTCTCCTAGCATTGTATCGAAGTCTGGATGGCGCGGAATACGCACGGTATAGCGACCAGTACTGTCCCTTTCAACAGTAGATGAATAGTGCTGCTCGCACTCCCTTTCTTCCATTGAGTAATCGGATCGCGACGGCAATTCTTCAATGTTCCAAAACCGTTCCAAATTTTCCTCCAGCGTGGTTAAACACACGGTTGTAGTGTGGCATTTTACTAAATCTGGAGTAACGGAAACCAAATCACCGGAACCAGCAACAATCCAACCGAAAACGCTGTCCACCATCTCGGGAAGGTCGTTCGATAAGCGAATGCGAGCGGGTGTTTTGAAACACGCAAAAAAGTGAGGCAGGCCGATGATCATATCAATTTTTCCTCGCATGTAGAAATGCGGATCCGCCATAAAAAGATCCTTAGGAATGTTCCAATCAATAACAGGTACATCTTGCTCTGGCAGATCCGCTGTGACTTGGGGTAACACTAGAAATTCAACATCACGGGTAAAATCTTCCTTTCGAGAACGGATTTGTGTGAATACTGTATCAGAAGCTCGTATTGCGATTCCTCCAGGTCCCTGTAACTGTACATTCACCTTCTTACGCTTAAGTCTTAGTATCTGTGCCATACGTTCCGTAATGAGATTTGGTTGGGAAGCAGAGTCGAGTAGTGCCCTGGCTAGATGCTCCTGACCGTAAGCATCGACGATGATGAGAACAACTGTCAACATGAACATATGGTTCGTCCGCATCACTTGGGCTGAAAATGTGGATAGCTGTACATCAATATCTGATGGATCAGACAACTTTGGGGTAAGACTAACGTTGCAAGCTGTCGTGACATTCGTTTGGACTATGGACTGCAAACGATTTCCGGTTGCAATTGAGGTCTGTGCTGAATTACTTTTAGACGGGCATTCAACGTAACCAGGGTGCAGGGTAGTATGATGACGCTTCTCGCAGGTGCGGCAGCCGATTTTACTTGGGCAGCTTCCAACATAATGATCGCCGCGTAAACAATTGAAGCAAAGACGTCTCTGATTGACCATATTCAACCGTTCTGTGAGAGACATTCGTTTAAACTGACGCCACGGAACCCCTGGACGGTTGACAGCATTCACCTTTTGTGTAGAGTCTTCAGTAACGGCGTGGGTGGCCAATTTTAACGGGTAGGCCCTTTTTTGTTTACCAAAGGGACTAGTGTTTGGTGCTGATCCTGAAATAGAGTGAGAGAGTGCCAAGGAAGATACTGAATCATGATTCACTGAAATGGATTCCAGCACCCTCATTCTTCTCTGGAGAAACTCTACTATGTTCGTATAGGTCGGATTTTCTAATTTAGAAGCGTGGTCCTCCCATAACCGGAGTGTTTCGTCGTGAAGCCTTGTACAAAGCAGATGCTCTAGCATTGTGCTCCAGGCATCGGTCGGCTCACCTAACTGCTTCAACACTTTCGTGTGCCTCTCGAACTCGTCCACAAGTCCATGCAAAGCGACGGCGGATTCTTCCCTCATTCGCGGCGTTTCAAGCATGGCCTGAAGGTGGCGTTTCTTGAGAAGATATTCGTTTGAGTAGCGTGATACGAGAGCCTCCCAGGCGAGGCGGTAATTTGCAGCACTGATTGATATCGATTCGATCACTTGAGCCGCATCACCTTTCACTGCAGCACGCAAATAGTGAAACTTTTGTATATCAGCAACTTCAACGTTAGAATGAATCAGAGCATGAAATGTATCATGGAAAGCGAGCCAATCTTGGTAGTCGCCGGAGAATTCTGGCAACGCAATCGTAGGTAATTTCAGACCAGCCAGACCAGACCCAGTTCGAGTAGGGGGGGTTTGAGGGAGATCAACAGTCGAAGAAGTTGGAGGAGGCATTTTAGAAAGTAAACCAGCCTTTATTCTAAACAGTTTCGGCTCAAATTCCGCACGAAACTGCAAGTTTCTTACCATCCCTTCGTTTGTGGTTTCCAGCTCCTCCAGCTCGGCTTGTGCTTCTTCCAGTCCCTGCCACAACACTTCCAGGTTTTCGATTCTCAGATTCAGCTCCAAAACATCCCGGTCGGCTTCATATCCTTGGAGGAACTGATCAGCTCGGTTGATCGAAGCGAGCAGAGTCGTCCTTCGCGTGTTAAGCTGTTGCACTCTTCTGTCGTCCTCCATTTTGTTGAACGAAGCGTGGAGCGGTGAAGAACCACCACTGTCCTAGCGATGTCAATGGAACGGCTCGAAAAACGTCGACGATTTTGTCTGAGAAAAAAGGACCAGGTAGCACTGGCGATAGAGGATAGAGAACTTGGAAAGGTACTAACCTTGTCCAAGGCTTGAGCGTGCCTTGTACGAAATAGAATCAGCAATCGCCAACAGCAACTCACATGCACGTTGCGTCAGTCCCGTTGTAGAACCCGTTCCGAAATTGCATGCAGTAGATAATTAGGTTGAGTACATGCAGTTTTGCCACCGTGATTGTGATCAGCCTCACAGTCCACCAAAGTACAACTAATCGACGATAAATTGAGCTCAGCAGTTGAAAGTTCCCAGAAAGAAAAGTAAATCTAAACGCACCTGCGCAGGTGTAAAAAAATTTTGGACAGCCAATTACCTACTGGCCTAAAGAACTAGGCCTTGTATGATTTAAATTGCGGCAGTAGGATTGCTGGATCTGTCCAGATCGAGCGTGATGGCGGTCGAAAAGAATTACAGATGATGGCGTCCTGTGATGGCGGTCGTATTCGCAGAAGGATCTTAGTACGGTAATCTAAGCGCAATGGCGCCTACCTTAAACACGTTTCGCAAGCAACAGATTCCCACCGGATCCTGGTCACGGCACCAGTTTATGTTGTGACCGGTAAGTTAGTTTTCCTTATGGCGGCACCAGGCGCAGTAGGTGGCAAAGGATTTCTTTGAGGACTCACTAGGTGTTACAACGGTACGTAGTTTAATGCACCTTTTTTATTCTTCTCCGTATCGCAGCTTTATTACTCGGTGGCTCAACTAGAAGTAATTGTACATGACAGTTCATCCCTATTCTATGCCAAAATTCAATGTATGTGCAGCGGTACCCAAGGTACCAATGAATAAAAAATGTGCAGGGCTCGCTATATCGTTAGTGAAATCTAGTACCTTCTATAATTAATACTACCCTGAACATATATATATATATATATATATATATATATATATATATATATATATATATATATATATATATATATATATATATATATATATATATATATATATATATATATATATATATATATATATATATATATATATATATATATATATATATATATATATATATATATATATATATATATATATATATACGAATGACAAATAAAAGGTGTGAAAGATGTGCCTCAGTGCGAAAAAATGGAAGAAATTGGTGAAACAATTGCGAAAATTCTGCTGATAGTTCAAGGTATGAAATTTCATACGCTAGGCTGAACCGATATCTTTTTTTCCTAAGGCAAAATTATTTTCTCTTTAGGACCCGGAGGAGATTCACAACTTTTTCGGTGATTTTAACGTTGAATCAGTGCTTAAATGCTTAATAGGTTGCAAATCATGCCTGGTTCTAACCAGAATATTTTTTTATGTAAATTCTCGCAAGAAAATGATCTTTGTCTGAAAATAATTGCACAGTTTGAGGGAAAGATGGTTTGATGCAACGAACCTATTATTAGACGAAACGTCATGCAAGAGGCGAGGGGAGTGTCAAAATCATTAAAAAAACGGATAAATGAATGATCTCGTTATTCAATTTCATGCTAAATATACGGATATTACCCGAATTTTCGCTGTATTGATTTTTTGATACCCTATCTGCCCAGCGTATGAAATTTTTCGCAACAAAACGTTTCACAATGATTATTTTATTTTTCCCTACCTATTTGAGCATAATAACGGTTCACGAAGTATAGTATAAATAACCAAAAGTTTTAACATAGCAGGGTTATATTGGGTTAAATTATAAATGATAAGAATATTCGAGGTCAAGATCACGCAATTTCGAAACCGTCAACTTTGAAGATTTTAGCATCTTCAAAAAATTTTACAACGTTCTAAGTTTAAAGTCTATGTTTATTACTTTCATTAATAGACACCTTGGCTTCAATGGTGATTGCTTAAATCAATTACATTTCAAAATAGTTATTTTTTTTGCAATTATCGAATTCCTCGTCCGGTTGCGGTCAAAAGCTGTCGCCGCACTGTTAAAAACAGCGCTCTGGCACCTATAACACGGTGTTACAAAATAAAAAAAATTGAATGTACTTTCAAAGTACAAAAAATCTTCCACACGGTCATTTTCCTTACAGAAAATTCTCTAAGTGTTTAGGAAAGAAGAAGAAATTAAAAGTACTACTGGGTTTTGGGACAACAATATAAAAGTACCCATTATTTCGCGATTTTTTCTTTTAAAGTATGAATACACGTTTTTATTAAAAAGCGTCTTTGTTAAATAAAAATTAGGAAGAAAATTTAGTTTCGCATACAACGACCTATGATGGCAGAGGTATTATTTGTTCCAAATAAGAAATTCGCTCGCATGAACTTTA